>NC_134569.1:64397111-64404611 GCF_050947875.1 Dermacentor variabilis | reverse complement strand
AGAGGGCAGTTCGCAAGAGCGCGAGTTGCATAGCTCGAGTAAAGACTGCTGCATTGTTCCAGAGTCGGTTGAGCTGTCCGCCAATCGAGGCAGAGAGAGTGTTTATTTAAATGAAAATCAATCAGACTGTGCGGGTAAGAGACCGATCCGGGCCGACGAAATGTGTACCGGCCAGCACGAGGCACGCGAAAGCGGCATGAAAGAGAGTGCGAGGAAAAAGCGCCGCAGAAAGAAGCACGCTAAAGATCGGAATGCGGTGGCTAATGTAGCGCAGCCAAAGGCAGCGACAGGCGCGAAAAGTCAAGGCGCGAGGAAAATAAAGGTGCGGTCGTCGTTGACGATGTTGACGCACCCAGCACGTTCGAGCCACCGGTCAAATAGAGACCGAGAAGCATGTTCTGCACGGACGCGGACAAAGGGCACGGGGCAGTTAAATTCCTCGTCGTTCCGTCGTTTTTTTCGAAGCTCAGCGTGTAGGGCGAGGGAGCGCAAGGTGGCAAGACGAAACAAGGTGATAGGGAGTAGCGACGCGGTCAATCGAGTTTGTGAGGAAAGAGGGGCGCCAGGACGCAAATTAGCGAGAAATTGTAACGTCTTGGAGGAGCTGATAGTGAGTCAGCCCTTTTGTTGTTCCTGGGTAGCCAGAATAGCTTTCAAACCGCGACCACCTCGGGTATGGCTCAAAGTATGAGTCAGACGTAAGCGTTTGGAACGGGAGGCCAAGAGAGCTTCCGTAAAAGGAAAAAAATGCTGTTTTGTTTTATTTTTGAGCATTTGAAAAATATCGCGATTTAAGACTACAGTTTCAGTATGTAAGGTATGAGCTTTGTTTATGTTTTGTTTGAGAAGCTCCGAGAGTTGAAAGACGCGTTTTAAGTAAACCTGTAGTTGAGCGAGTTGTTAGTTAATGAGTAAATAGGCTTTCTTTTTTTTGTGTGTGTGTGCGAGTAACCTGAGTAAAGGTTATCGTTGAGAGGCCTATGGTAATGCGCGTGTGTATTAGTTAACCTTCTTTTTTGTGTGTTTTCTTTTTATTTTCTAAGGTTAAGCGCGTAGGTTTTCAGTAAGTGCGTAATTTGCACTGAGAAGCGTTCTTATTTCCATTAGCGCGTGTGCTGTGCGGACGGAAGGAAGCAGAATGTTTGACTAGGTTGCTCGTGTGTGTTGAGGGTAGCCGTATTCTGACGTCGCTAGTGAGCGTGCGTAGAACGAATTATTAGCAGACGTGTTTTTTAAGAGCTCTGCGGAGCGCGTGAGTTACGCAAGTGTAGTTGCTCGGTTAAGTTACGTGTCCTGATTGGACTAGAGAAAGACACGTGAGTAAGCGTGATGAAATACTTACGTACGACGCAAGTACGCGTTCAGAATAAAGACCACAAAGCTAGCGCGATTATGTTTACGTACCTGTGGAGTTGGCCAGACGGTTAAGTGGAAACCGTACATGAGATAAGTACGCCACTGCGATAAGATAAGAACAGGCTGTTCGTGAACGTAGGCTGCTTAAGTTATGTTCGGGCATTGGTGGTGAAGAGCCTTCAGTTTGATTCTGCGTAAACCTTTATTTACTCTCGTGCAGCACGACGGTCGGATCTGGTTAAACTCAGGGGGAACGTGAACACTCGCTTTGGCGGCACAAAATTTTGGGGCAAAATTTGGGATTCCCAATTGAGTGGCTTGCATTGAAATTTTGATAGGAAGCTTGGAGGGTTAACAGCTGATTCCGGGCGTTTGCAAGCTTAGTGGTATTGTGTTGCCGGATCGACTCTTCTGTGCCAGTTGTTGTGAGATGGTTGAAGGCATTCCAAGTGCGCAGGGGTTGCAGGGAGCAAAGCCATCGTCTTGCTCACCAGCCATTCTCTTCCTGCCCAGCGGTTGCCAGCACTGGCCAGGCGAGATTTTCCGGGCCATGGAGGAGCTGTTAGGATCGGCCTGCAGCTATTTCAGCCCACTGCACGTGTTCCGATCCAACCGGGACGGTGGCGCACTTCAGAGACTGCGGATAACCGGCAACCACGTGGCGAGAGGTCAGCTCAGGGTAGTTCTCGCGGGGAGGTAATTGGCGGAACCTCCCCATGCGCTTTTCGAGACACCAGACAATGTGATACCCGGACGCGCCACCCGAGCCGGCTCCGAGGTCGACGAAGCAGTTCTTGTGCGCAACACGACAACGCCGCCCTGTTCTGCTATGAGTGGGGGAGTTGCCGCGGGAACGCCGACGGAGGCTCCTTCCCACGCGCCGACCAAGACGCAAGACAATGTGCTACCCGGCCAAGCTATCCGGGACGGCTCAGAGTTCTACGAAGCCCCTCTGACGTCGGCTCCGGACCATTACACCTGCGTGTGTGTGCGGCACGTGTATGTGAGCCCTCCTCCTCCAAAAGGGCGGGTCATCTTCAATGACGTCGAACTATGACATTGAGCGGAGTGCTTATAAGCAGCGATTGTCGGCTGCTAGTGTGTGCTCGTTGTCGTGCTCGTTGTCGTGCTCGTTGTCGTGCTCGTCAATGTACTCGTGAGCTGTGTGCTCGTAAGCTGTTTGCTGTATGCTCGTCTTGTGGGCTCCATTTGGGAGTCACGCTAGACTGTCGAGGTATCTCATGTTCAACTGTGAATAACATGTAAATAAATCCTGCCCTCCTAAGTCCCGACGAAGAGTCAAGCTCCTTCCTAAGCTACGACTGCCAAACCTTACATTTGAATGGCAGCGGTGAGATCGGCCTACAGCTCGTAGATTGTCTGACAACTCTAACAAATGGTGGCAGCGGCGAGATCGTCCGACAAATCTTACAGCCTGAAGCGTAAGGGTTCTTTAGCCACGAGACAAACCAGCTACCTTAAGAGTATGTTATTTTTTTACTGTGCAGCCATGGGGAAGCTGGCTAGAGTAGGTTGAGTAGCCCAAGCATAGGCGGAGAGTTCTCATTTCTCCGGGGGGGGGGGGGGGGGGGCAACTAGCTGAAGAATTGATCGCTAAAGTGGCCGCACTATCTGAATATATACTAGACCTCATAATAGGAGACAGTTCAATTTCACAGCCTGAGTCCTCTCGGTAGTGTAATCTTCCTTCGTATTAAAATTGTCGTATACTTCGTTATCATTAATACTGCTTCGCCTTTCCGGCGAAACTGTAGCCTCTCCCTCTTTATGTTATTTTTCTGTGAGTCCGAGTATAGGCGCTGCTGCGCATGACTGCTGTTGATTCTGATTTCGAGTGAATCCGGCTTGGCCTCATTTCGGTTACTGAGTGAATTATACAGTGTTCCCTAATGATCATGCACGAAGACTTAAAAAAAAAGAGCAGTTGCGTTACACGAGGAAAACTTAGTGCCTATTGTTTTCGGTACAGTGGAGTAGCCGTCAGTAATTCTTTCGTTACTAAGATTTATTTCGGTAATTGCAATTAATTATCTAACTATAGAAGTACTAATTTTCAAAGTGTCAATGAGGAATTTGTAGGCACCCCAAAATGACATCTAATTGCGGTGTTTTCAGCAACGTACTAATCGCGTACAGCTTATTTCCGACTGGCAAACAAACCTCATGAAATATAACAAATACCACGTGAGTGCGCTCCCACCCGCATTATAAAGCAGCGCCGTAAAATAAGCTGGTTGAAAGCATTGCCTGTCGCAAACCCGAAAAGACAGCGCATCGCGTTGGTAATGGTTCGGAAGGAGCACCAACAGCAGGTTTCGCGGCTTCGCAGCTATTCCTTCCTCTCATTTAAACGTCACTCTTATTATCCGTCTCTGAAGGCAGAGTGATCACATTGATAACAAAAGCCCCTTGACAATGCGGCCGAAGCACCACTGTGACCAGGCACTAAATGCGAAAAGCAATGCAGTGGGCATAGAACGTTTCAAAATCCCGACTTTGCTCGCACCACATCCACAGTGCGCGCGAAGCTATATTTCACGCCAGAAACTTGCTTCGAACCAAAGCCAAATATAAAGTGACCGTTTCATTTTTCATGGAAGCGTATACGTGCCGCAACAAGTTCGTATCAAGAAATAAAAAACGAAATGAAGAGACTGTGAACCGGCCAACATGTAGAGAAAACGCCAAACCGATGCGTTCATAAGCTAGGGGCTGTGCTTAAAGATGATGAAATATTAGCATGGATTAAAGCCTACCTTACAAAACACCATCAGTTTGTTACTGTGAATAAACAACCTCTGACATAGCTGCTGTCAATTCTGGCGCCCCACAGGGATCCATTCTTGGCCCCCTTTTCTTTTTGTTATATATAAATGATATTGTTACTAACATCTCTGTTAAAATCAGGCTTTACGCTGACGACTGCGTTCTGTACGATGAAATAACAACGGAAGAAGACCAACTCAGGTTAAACAGGGATCTTAATAAGGTAGTTGAGTGGCGTAAACAATTGCAAATCTGGATTAATTTTGAGAAGACAATATATATGCGGATAACCTTAAAAATGAAGCGACTGCTATATCGCTATGGCACAGAAAACGCTTTTTTGTCAGAGGTAACGCAATATAAATACCTTGGCTGGTACATAACAAAGGATCTTTTCTGGTCAAAGCACCTGGACACAGCAATAGCAAACGGTGCGAGGAAACCCTCGAGCACCTATTGTGTACCTGCCCTCGCTACGATGTCCAACGCCTCTCACTGCGGGCAACTTTGCACCGACTGGACTCGAGACCGTTCACCGAGTCAAAGATACTCGGACCGTCACTGGCTCGAAAAGCGATTCGTGCACTAGTGCAACACTTGAAGTACACCGGCTTAAGAGACCGCTTATAGTGTCCCTGTGTATAGTGTCCGCCCCACACGCATCAGCGCTCTCTCCCTTTTTTCCTCTTTCTATTCCCCTTTCCCCCAACCCCAGTGTAGAGTAGCAAACCGGATGCTCTTCTGGTTGACCTCCCTGCCTTTCCTATCCTTGTTTTCTTTATCTCTCTATCTCGCCGTAAGTTTTTTGTAACACGCGTATTAAAATCATCTACACCAACAGTACGGCTATTGGCATACAAAACACTCGTCCGCCCCGTTTTAGAATATGCTGTAGTTAAATGGGACCCATTCACTAAAAGCGATATTGGAAAGCTAGAAAGCTTACAGAAGAAAGCAGTTCGATTCATCTACAATACATATGGGCGTAGTTCTATTACTAACACTTTATCTCGGAGCCGCTTGCCTTCTATAAGTGATAGAAATCGTCTATGTCGCTTAAATTTTTTTTCCAACTAATAAATGGTCACTACAACATCGACACGTCTCACATTATCACCTATGCAACAGGTTACGCTACCAGACAGCGACACTCACTAGCTGTAGCTCCATTTACAACACGTGTCAACTACTTCCAGTATCATTTTTTTCCTAGAACTATAGTATATTGGAATAAGCTGGCCGATAAAACTGCAACACAGGACTCATTATCACTTTTCGAGACATATCTTTCATAAAAATCATCTTTTACGCTTACTGAGATTGTTAGTGATAGCACTGTTTGACTGTATGATCGGAAAAATCGCTGAAGTAACGTTGAAGCGCTTGTTCTTGCGCCTGTTTTTCGCGCTTGCGTGAAGAATTTTTTTGAGTGCAGTTCCCCATTTTTGTATTTATTTTGTTTTGTAAGCTTACTCGTGTATCACGCTGCTAAGATCTTGTTTAAGATCGCAGTATGTGTAGATAAAATAAATAAATAAATAAATAAATAAAAGAAAGTCAATATACCACTTCTAAATAGCTGAACTGGCAATCAGGATGTAATTCAGGGTGTTTACCAAGTTGACATTTCCAAATTCCCAGAGTTTTCCAGGTTTTCCCTGAGCACCTTTGAAATATTCCCTGAATGAGTCAGAACCATGTTGCCCGATGCTGTCACTCTCTAGTAAGCATGATGAAACAAAAGAATGACTTCATCCAGTTTGAATAGTAAGGAGTAATATCTAGTTTATTTAAAAAGAAAACAGAAGGAAGCTGTTAGTAAAATGCACAGCGAGAAAAATGGTAAAACCCATTCCAAACTGAGTCGGACATTTTCAAATACGAATGAAAAAGAGATGCATACATAAGTAAATATTTTTGAATATGAGCTATTTCTATCAACTGATAGCAAGCTGATCAGTGTGAAGCCTGAACTTCGTCACAACTTAAGATTCTCTCTCAGCAGCTGGGAAGTCAACCTCAACTGTCCTGACATACTCTCAGCCCGTACACAACATCTCAGTGTTGGGTTTCACTGCTTTAATGATTTTATTTTGGTTTGGATGAGGGACACCTGCATCTCGGCGTCAGCCAACACTTTGTTTTTTGAGCTCAAGCTCCTTCAAAGAGGCGGCGGCCCGCTTCCTTTCCCGTTAATTCCTCAGTGCGTCGGTCCTTCCTGTTCTCGTCCTCCTTCTGCCACGCATTAAACCCATGGATCATTTGAAGCGTCCTATTGGTCAGTTATACAGTCAATGTCCAATTTTTCGGACTCCCTAGGGGCCGCAAGGACACCCGAAAAATCAGACAATCCGAAAAAAATTAATGCATGTCTTAACTGCCCTTGAGGGCTAAAATTGCCATGGGCACGTCCGGAAAAGCCCTTAGGGCCTGCCAGTACACTTATTAGGCAAATCGGTGCTCGTACTGTGACAGGAGGCGGGAGTGCACGCGTGTATAATTAAGGAATACATAGTGTGTCTTGTTACAATTGCCCCTTCCTACGCTTATGTTTCACCGCGTAACATTTCCGTACTGAGGCAAAGCTAACTTTCGGAGACTGGCATTACGCAACGCGCATTTCTCTGCGAGCTTCGAAGCCAATCGCGAGGATTACAAAGGAGGAGTAAGTGCCATTGCTGGCAGCGGCAAATTCTTTCAATGAAAAACAAGGCACCGCACGGCAAGAAGATTAATAGCGAACGTAGAAGCAGCTAGGCCTAACGTTGCCGCGGTGGTGGCTACGGCTCGCCAGAGGAACAATCTGCGTACGAGAGCGCCGGTTCGAGTCGGCGAGATAATCAAAATGTCGGCGGTGGTGGATTTTATTAATGCCATTTCCGACCTGCAGTCAGGGCCATATAGATAGACTATATGGAGTACGTTGTGGTGCCGCAAAGCCGTGCGAATTATCGGGCATGTCCGAAAAATCGGGCCTCTGGAAAATCGGTTGTTAACTACTCTGGCAATACATCGTGCCGATGACATGGCGTCAATGACAATTCGTTGCGATTCCTCTGTTACTGGAGCCAGCATTAACGCGACTTTAGTTCCCTTTCAATAAAGTTACAGCTAATTTTCCCTGATAGAAGCACAAATTCCCTGAGTTTTCCCTGAGTATTTCCAGACTATTCAAATTCCTAAGACTTCTCGGTTTTCGCGGTTTTCCCGGTTGGTAGACACCCTGTGTATGCACAAAAAAAAAGAACAAAGAAAATGATATCAGATTTCAGTGTGCCCTTATTATCTATGAATGCGTAAGCTCCGTTGGACACCACCTGCTGTCTAGCAAGGAAGGAAAGAGAAAAGCAAAAGGCA
>NC_134569.1:64232111-64392111 GCF_050947875.1 Dermacentor variabilis | reverse complement strand
CATCAATGTCCACTACCTTGTTCTGCAGAACGACTAAATCCACACTGGTGTTATTTGTGATATTGACGCAACACTTAGTGCAGCGCCCTGCCGATTTTTATCAAACCTGCGACAGATGGTGTTGCCTTACTGCAAGCTCGGCGCCTTGGCGATTCGAGCTGTCTAAGGCTCGTCTTCAAGGGTGAGTGCCTACCATCATACGTAAAGGTCGGTCACTTTCGGTATATGGTACGACCTTTCGGACCCAAACCACTTCAGTGCAGAAGACGTTAAAGCAATCGGACATGTGAGTGTTCTCGGTCAAAATTCAACGGTATGCCCACGATATTACGAACAACACAACGCCGAGACGCTTCGTTCAATGGAGCTCAAGTGCCGAAATTGTGAAGGCTCGCACGTTGCATCCTCAAAAAAGACTGCCCACGCCTAAAGATAAAGCATAAAATCTTGAACAAGCTGGCAGGAAAAGGATCTTCACGCAGAGGTACTTTTGCTGCAATAAGACGACATTGTTCCCGGAAACTAAAGTCTACGAAATCCTCTTCAGGATCAAGAGAGATGTCTCGTCCGGCAACGCCACCTCCTCTTCAATTTGTCTCCAATAAGACCACGAATGTCAGCGAAAAAAGCGGGCATGTTATTGTGGCTTCATCAAGTGAGACGTGGCCAGCGCTGCTGAAGACGTGCGAAACAGCACAGCCAAAGCACTGGACTCGCCATTTAAAGCCCAATGTCGCTGCATTTGACCACATGCGAGACAAGGATCCGCAAGTGTTTTTCTGCTAGTCTCCCACAAATGTCATACGTCTACTACTGACAAACAGACACTCCGGCTGCTCGTAGCGCACTTCAAGTACGTTGACTCCAGTGCTTGAAAGTTTCGTATAGCACCATGGTGCATTCCTCGCTGCCCTTCCGCAATGAAGTCAAGAAAGAGCCTCTATTCCAGTGGAATAGAGGCTCTTGCCTCAAATCTAGCATTTCAGGTTTTAGGCACTTTGTGTTTGAAGACCGTTTTCCCACTCTCGTAATTTGGGAACCGAACCTTCAGAGTACCATCCACAATCCTTGCTATGAGGCATTCATGTCCTCTATCTGTGGTGATGGGAGCAACGTCATTGAAAAGATTAGATGTGAACTAACATACGCAACGCACCAAAACACCAAACCACCAAAACACCAAAACAAAGGATCTTACGATCACTCTTGTCGCCGTCTACATTGCTTTTTCAAGTCGCTTCGACTCCAAACGACTGCATGCCGCGTTCTCAGCGACACCCGGCTCTTCGAATCCCACCGGAGGTTTTAATGCTCACCATCCGCTTTTGGGGAGTTTGAAGATGGACAGCAGGGGAAGGACACAAGCATCCTTTGTCACGCAGTAGGATCTTTATTGCCTCAACGATGGTAGCCCGACATATTTACGATGGCTAACATACAGCTCCTGTCTAGATTAGATACCGGTCGCTCGGCGTCTTGAAAGAAACGTGCAATGGCTCCCACACATCGAATCACATAGAAGTGACCATATTGCTACATATCTGAGGATCAAGGAACTATTTAAGCACTCTGCTACGACTCTCCAACGAATTGACTGGTTGGCGTTTCGGTCACAAATGGAGGAAGTATGTCAGGAATGGAACCGTTCTAGTCTGTAACACGAAATTCAAAGAGCCATGCAAAAGGCTACGCGCGGCTTTCAGCCTTTCCCAAACTATGAAGAATTCGAAGCTGAGCTGCAGCAAGTACGAGCGATTCATCAGCGGGCTGAAAGAAGATACAGGCTAACTAAATCCATCCACGATCTCAGAGAGGGAAGGCGGATGGAAAAGAAGATTCAGCGCCGCATTGGTGCACTACAATCTCAAAGAGAGAGAGAAGTGGTTTTTTATCAAAGGAAAGCTTGGCACGTGCCAACCTTTTCCTTCTTGATAAAGAACCACTTAACTGGAAACGATTATGTGAGTTCTTGGATCCACGTCAACGCTTATCTCAGATTATGAAGAACCGTGCGTGGGTCACCGAAACAGCGTGTTCTTTTCAAATCTCTCGCTTTGCACCAATGTCGACGAGAACTTGAGATTGCTGGGTAATTTTGCTCAAGACTTGGCGGCTTGCAGCTCCAACGCGCACTTACACCATGTATCCATCCTGTGTCTCGGGACTCCCGTATGGATGTAATATTCTCGGTGTAGGAGGTTGAAGTAGCACTGTCGACTTGCAGGCGTTCTTCGTCGCCTGGTCAAGACGGCGTTATCTACGCGGAACTCGGCAATCTTGGGCACGACTCGTGCTGCTAAAGCACTACAACTAGTCTTGGCGCAACGGTTTCGTTGCGCGTCAATTGAAATGGTAAACCTGGTAAATCACTGTTAGATTTGACATCGTACCGCCCAATCGCTCTGGCCAGTTGCGTGAGGAAAATTACAACGGAAAATAACAACATGTACACAGCTGGCTTCCGGCGTGGGCGCTCGTCCTTAGGTAATGTAATCGATTTGGTCGCGTTTGTTAAATATCATAAACATCTCAAACGTCTCACTGCGGCATTGTTCCTTGACATAAAAGGCGCACGATAAAGTAGCCCATTATGCCATTATAGAGGCTCAGATTTAAGCCGGAATCGGTGGCCCCACTTTTCAGTGGCTATGGAGTTATTTAAACGACAAACATTTCTTCGCGATGACAGAAGACGGCGCCACGACTCGCCACCAAACATTCCGCGGAGTACCGGAAGGCGCGGTGTAGAGCCTGACACTGTTCAACCTAGTGCTCGTTGGCCTTGTCCGATGCTTACCCAACACAGTTCAAGTATCAATCTATGCTGATGGCATCTGCATCTGGGAACCTGCTGTAACACGACTGCAGGAAGGATCAATGCTACAAGAGGCAGCTACGTTACAATCGTTGTACGTTAGACCTGTCTTCAGGTCTAACAGGTCTTCCATCCACTCGGAAGGTCATGAGGCCTTACTCTGTAAAGTCAATAGGCAACTGATTGCAAACACACGGAAACACCATTTTCTAAGGGTAATTATCGACTGTGACCTATCATGGAGCCCGCACGTTTCATACCTAAAGAGGAGCTTAACGACAACACACCTCCTCAAATTTCTCGGCGGAAAGTCATGGGGCACATCAGTACGATCAATGCTACAGCTCTATGATGCCTTGTTTCTCGGTTTCGCAAGATACAGCCTCCCCGTGCTAGGCAACACCTGCAACACAGACCTGCGTGCACTCGAGGGAATACAGGCTCAAGCCCTAAGGACGTATGTCGGTGTTCCAAAGTGTGCGCCTACAGCGACAACAATTGTCATAGCGCAAGACCAGCCAATATTCGGCACGTTGCCCGACAACCGGCTCACCATCTTGCTTCTTTACCACATCCCCAGTGCACGAATTGTCTTGAGAACGCAAGCACGAAGTATGCAAGAAGTCTTATTCCACGGGCTATTTTCACTACGTTGTTCATATGTCACCTCTGCTGTAGAGTAGGTGGGCGCGTTTTCTCGCGGCGCTGAAAAATCAGCCTAATGTGACTTCACATCCTGTAAGTTTCGTATGACCTCCCTTGCAAGAAAAGCCAAAAAGAAGCGCATCGTGGCATAGTGGATCGCGTTCGCCATTCGCAACACGAGCGCGCAACGCAGCTGCCTCGATTACAAGGCAGGCAAACTCACCTTGGAACTCTTTCCGGGCCGCGCTGACGTTGGTCACAATATTGGCCACGTGGCCCAAGACGGCCGCGAAGAGAAACAAACCGAGCACAATCTGCACGACGAGGAACAGGTACTCTCCCTTCGTACGCGGCCGCGGCAGGTCGCCGATGGTGGTCAGCGCCAGCGTACTCCAGTAGAAGGCGTGCAGGTACTCGCACAGCACGTCGCTCGCTTCGCACGAGCTGCTACGGAACCAGCCGGCAGAGCCGAAGCCGTCTGTCGTCGAGATGATATGCGACAGGCAGGCGTTCCAGTGGAAAATCACCAGCACGTAGTGCGTCAGGTTCACGGCGCGGAACACGTTCGGGTAGTTGGTGTGCCGCTCGGTGCGGTCCAGGAAGGCCCAGAACCGGTAGATCTTAACGAGGCGGAAGCAGCGCAAGATCGAGTTGAAGCCGATGGAGAGATACAAGAAGTCGAGCGGCAGTAGGCAAAGCGCGTCGATGTAGAACATGGTTGAGTTCATGTAGTGCGCGCGCAGCTTCTCTGAGTCGGTCTGTAAAACCCCTTCTTCGAGGAAGCCCGTCCGGAAGTGGAAAAGTATGTCCAGCACGTACAGGAAGTCGGCGAGGTAGTCGAGCGCGAACCAGACGAATATGCTGGACGCGCTGATCTCGCAGAAGGAGAAGCGGTAGATGATGACCCAAAAGTTGTAGAGGAACGCCACGCTCACCACCATGGACCAGTAGTAGCAGAGGCGTCCCGACGGGTCGAACACAAAGGTCCATTTGCAGCGGGAGCGGTCTCCCGCCCCGCCGCCGCCACCGCTGCCGCCTCCGACGCCTCCTCCCGTCACGTCCCACTTCTCGAACTCGCGCTTAATCTCCCGGCGGCGCAGCTCGCGCGTCTTGCGCGGTATCTCCAGGTCGGAGCTGACGTGCGCGCGGTTGATGAAGGCCAGGCTCGGGCGGGACCGGACACCGTCGGCGGCGGCGGCTGACACTGATCCGCGGTGCTGCAGCTTACCCGCTACGGTCTCCAGCAGCGACTGTCGTGACGAAGCCGACTTGATGTTCTCCGAGGAACGACCCGTGTACAGGGGCGACGAGCGGCGCTCGAGGCGCTCACCGCCAGCGGAGGTGATGATTCCTGGCACCACCCTGGGTCCGTTGGTCGTGAGCGAACCGCCGCCGCCGTACTTGACGTTCTCGGGCGCCGCGTTGCTGACGACCGCGATCTCGTCCAGGTCGTCGTTGACGCGCATGTCCTGCCGCGAGCAAGGCGTGTACTTGACGATCCGGCCTCCGGGCTCCACGCAGCGCGCGCCGCCGGAGCGGAGCCCCATCTTCTTCATGCTTACGGCCGCCGCGGCGAGCTTGCTCGCGCCGCTGCCGAGCCTCTTCTAGGTTGGGTAGAGCAGCGCGCGGCCCATGCTCGCCTCAGGGCCCGCCCGCGCGGCGATGCTCTGGCGGGGGCCCGCAGCCGTCACGGACGCGCCTGCGCTTCTTCCTCGCCGCCGAGCACGGACGACGGCGCCGACTCATGCGAGGGCCGACGGGCGACGACCAGCGGGCCGCCGGGCCGCATTCACCTCGAGCAGCAGGTGGCACGCCGCGCAACCATCGCCGCCGCGGGACCGAGCCAAGGGGGGGACCTCCAGGTCGCGGTCACGGCGCGCCCACGCGCCCGCGCTGGGATCCCGTCGCGGTCTTCCTCACGGCCGGCGGCGCGACGTCGACGACCGGTCGCGTCACACTCGCCGCGGCGGCAAACCCGGGCCGTCTGTCGTCGTCGGCGTGCGCAGCAGGCTTCGCGTACGATCCACCACGTCCTCGGCGCCGGTGTTCAAACCAACAGGTGTTTGGCGCTGGCCCACCCGCCGCCGCAGCGCTTTCCTCCGGTCAGCTCCCCCCTTTCACACCGCCCGTCGCCGCCGCCTCCACGGTAGGGAAGATTCTCACTCACGGAACATCCCCACCACGGTCTCGGACGCCGGCGAAGCGACGGTGAACTTCGAAGGTCGGCACCGGTGTCGCGTGCACTTTTTTTTTCTGGGGTCTCGACGCACCACTACACCTTGCACTCTTTCTTGCTTCGTTTCGAACCCTGTGCGAGAGGGAGAGGGAAGAAGAAGAATCGCTCGCGGCGAGCGGGTTCAGCCCAGCTCGGCAGAAATCATCGACTGGATCGCGATCGCAAGGCGTCGCGCGCTGCGCCGCTGCCGGCTCACTCGGCGCTCTCCTCTCGGCATCCCTCGCTTCACCCTTTCCCAGCCTCCATCTCGACGCCGCAGCCGCCGCCTAGCTGCTCGCCCTTGCCTGCGCAGCGCCAAGGGAGGGTGGCAGGCAGCGCCTCCCCAACTTCCTTCCGTTCTTCCCTCCTGTGCGCCGGCCGCGTCAAACCCTCATCCTTTTTCTTCCCCTCTCGTCCATCTTCTCTCTTCGCGAACAACTGGCGCCTGACCTCCTCATCCTCCGCGGTTGGCAGAGAGGTTTGGACGGAGTCCATTAGGCTCGCCGGGGGAGGATGGCGGTGGGCCGAACGAAAACGACTGGGCACCCTAAGCTCTAGTGACTGCCGATTTCTGCTGGCGTAGCAGCGGGCCCCTCTAGTGTGCCACAAAAAAGTAGGGATCGAGGAGAGAGCGAACTTCGGGATGCCCGAAGAAAGCAAGCCGCAAACGTCACTCAGGAAAAGAAGACGTCCAGCGTGCGGTACGTGGGGCGGACACGTGTTTCCGTCGCTCTCGCCTCAAATGTCCGTTACTTCGGATTTTTCTTAAAGACGCTTTAATTTGTAGCAATACGAGCTTACAGTGGCATGAGCCATTTCTATTAAACTGCTTGGAAATACAGGAGTATCCAGATTCTATTACCACTTATACGGGCTACCATTAATGCTGTTTTCCTTTATTGTTTCGGATACTTGCGTGTGAATTGTGGGATTACCGTTAATTCTTACTCATATTAAGGGGCACACTCATTTTGTAGAACAACTTCCCTTTCAAGCTTACCCATTTTATGTGCAGTTTTTAGTACACGAGCGCACGTGACTGTCATCTACCCAATGACAGCTGTCGAAGTCATACAGCTGTCACGCGGTCATTTAGGGGTATAGCCAACACCTTTGCTCGCCTGCTCAATGCCGCTGCGCACTGCATTGGCTTGGCGCCTCCCGCGGTAAAGGCAGCTCGCAGTTTGCGGTGACCAACGCCAATACCGATGCCTCGTCACTTCCGAGTGGCAGCCGAGGAGCCAGGCGTTGAGCTGAGTTAATTCTGCCGAGTGACGCCTTTATGACGCGGAACAAATAATTACGCGAGACATAGCACAACCAAAACAACTGAATCGGGCGTTTTAAAGCACAATTAGTACTGTTATATCACAATTCGCGCCCTCAATTCAGTAATTGAAGATATCGTTAATTCATTTAGTTATCCATAGTTCAATTATGAAAAAAAAATCCTCCCGGTGCGATACGTCGCTGCTGACAGAATACCATTGGTTGCGTCCTCGTGTATTCTATATTTTATTTTGAATAGCCCAGCTAACGCTAGCTGGGACACCCTGTATTTTATGATTGAGAAGGTAACCTGACACTCGTATATGCCTGAGACTGTCACAAGCGAGCCGCTTCTTTCTAAACTAACCCGCCGTGGTTGCTCAGTGGCTATGGTGTTGGGCTGCTGAGCACGAGGTCGCGGGATCGAATCCCGGCCACGGCGGCCGCATTTCGATGGAGGCGAAATGCGAAAACACCCGTGTACTTAGATTTAGGTCCACGTTAAAAAGAACCCCAGGTGGTCGAAATTTCCGGAGTCCCCCACTACGGCGTGCCTCATAATCAGAAAGTGGTTTTGGCACGTAAAACACCATAATTTAATTTTTTTTTTTCTAAACTACGTGCGTAACTCGGGTAAGAAGCTGGCCATCGCGTATATCCCTGCGAAAGGCAGCTTCTGGCGCCCGCGCACGAGTCCTGCGCGGCCTCATTCGACACTCGCCTCTTTCTGCCTGCGCAAGCACCTCGCTCGCGCCACTACCCGGCAAACTGAATCAGTCCCATCTTCCACCGCACAGCCAGCCCGCATGCTGCACCGCGGCGCGAGTCGTCGAGACCGGCCGGAGCTGTCGCCCCACTCGGGGCTCGCTAAAAACCTCGAGCATAACCAGGAGAGGGACCAAGCGGTCGCCCCCTCTTTTCCTCCGCGATCCCGCATTCTTCTCCGATGCGCACGCAGGTGCGACACCGAAGAGATCCTGGAGACAGAGAAAAACAAAAGGAAAAGTCATTGCAACCCAACGGAAGAGTGTACCCCTTCGAAGCTATAGAAGTGCTTACTGGGAAGTTCCTGTTCATTCGTCGCGTGTTTACCACGAAGGAATGCGAGCATTATCGTTCCTTCGGTGGCGCGCCTTTTGAGTGCACTACTATACACACGCGCGCTTCACGGGAAGCGCGCGCTTTCATCCATTTACGGAAGTCGTGTCGTCTTGCAGCAGGTTTCTTCGTGAGCTACCGTTAAACATAGAAGAAAAATATATGTGTAAAAAAATGTGTGAAATTGCCTACACCTTCATGGCGAATGGAATGGAAACGCACTGGTTCATTCTCCAAAGTGAACATCTCTATCATTCGAAAAATGTCTGTTAGCCTTTTTTTTTATGTTTCTCTCCTGCGCATAAGGCGTCCAATAATACGACTGTTTTTGTGTCAGCATATTGTTTATTACTTTGTATGATTCTAAGTTCGTCGTTCTTTTTTTTCTTTAATGGGGTAAGATGTTGATGCAAGCACATATCTACTTTATAAACTCTGCGATATCCATTACTTGTTTCCCTTTATTTTTCTTCGGCTGGTTGTTTTCCCATCTCCAATCATTTTTATTGATTCATAGTATTCTTGTGCTCACATTATCAGGGTTACACGTGGTCTCTTTGTTTAGACAATGAATTCTGGGCTCCATTTCGAAATCGAAAGGAAGTCGGACGAAGCAAACGTTTACCAGCATCTCCGCGTGAATCCCGAGAAAACGCTGTCTATCTATAAACTTATTTATATGTCAGCAGGCTCATCACCTTTCCGTAATTTCTTTTTGAATAAAACATACGAGAAGTGGTCGCACAAAAAATGAATAGCCGTAACAAACACGGTGAAGAACATTTCGTTCCAGAGCTCAACATGTTGTGTATTTGGCCCAGGCCTAGATTTCTGCGGAACGAAAGGGCGTATGGTGCACGAAATTAATATAACCCGTAGCGCCAGTTGTTCATCAGGCTTCGGGATATTTGCGATGGCAGCACGACGATATTAGAGCATGTAAAAAAAAAAAGAAGATTAACTCGCTCACAAAATAACTTCGTTTCTGTTGATGTAGTGATGAGTTTGAGTCTACGAGTCGCTAGTTGGCCTTACACACGCCGTCCTGAGCTTTGAAACGTCGTTTCTCTTCGCAACCCACGCTTCTAAGTCCTCCAACGCGCAGAAAAAAAAATAATTTACAGGTAGGCGTGCCTGATAAGGACAAACGGTAACAGAGGCCACATTAACAAAGCTTTTTCTTCCTCAGAATTGCTTGTGATCTGGCTGGTCATCTTTAGTGGCAGTATGTCCAACATCACAAATGACTGGCCGCTGTTTTTAACAATTCCAGCATAATATCTTTTTTGATGAGTACAGCCTGAGAAAATTGGTGAATACATACCTTCTGGCCTAATTCACAAATCTAGCACTTCAGTTGGAAAAGTTACAGCGCTGCAGACAATAACAGGAGAAAAAAAGAAATACTGAAACAAATATCTAATTTCGCTCTACATGAACAATTCTCACAGTGAGCAGCAAGGTGTGTTACGCTGTGAACTTTCTTTCAAATGAAATCAGTTTCCTTGTCTGATACACAATGTAACTCGGCTCGTAATCAGGATAAGCTCTTATGCTAAAATTTAGAATATTTCGTGAGAGCGAATTCCAGCCAGTCCTGGTGCTGGAGATTTCTTCAGTTGTAAAAGTCTGCAAGCCAAAAGCGAAGAGAAATCGAAGAGCAATTGCGACGGAACAACTCTGTGAATTTGATCTCGGATTACTTCGAACAGCCTGTGCACTAAGGCTTCCGCATGTCATATGACTTAAAGGCTCCTCGGGGCAAATTACTTGAAGTTAGTACTTAATGTGCCAGGGGTGTCTTGTGTCTTTGTTAGTGCAAAAAAAAACCATGCCGATATGATTAACCACGTCTCTCGAATTGCCACGTTAATTAGCAATTCAAGCGAATCATTTTACAGATCTTTGTGGCAAAAACAAACCGATTAATATCCGCGTCATACAAAAACGGCGTGCATAACTATAATAGGGCGTTAAAACTTAAACGACCTATTCACGTGAATTTATCCCTAAAAAAAAATGCACATAGTCACCTGCTTTGATAAAAAAAATATTCGGTTCGGTGCGTGCATACAGATGTAGGGTCAGGAAACTGTGGCGTGCAATTCTTGCTCGACGTTTTTTAAAGTAAAACCACGACGACAACAACAAAACGCAATGATCTATCGAAAATTGCAAAGCGCACGCGTGCGCAGTAGGCGCGTCGCGCTCATTTGCGTAAATGCAGAACACCGCAAACGGAGCTGTCGTTCAGCGCGTGACAGAGGAGGCATTTCGCGACTTCGTCTCACGCGGAGCGCCCAAAGCTAATAAGCACAAAATTGCGCGCGCCCGTAATTACGGAGAGCGAAGCACCGTGGCCGTCCTCTTCCGGCGAACTCGCTGTGCCGTTGCGAGCCTTATTTAGGGCGGCGACGGCGGTTTCCCGCCATATTACGCCGCGGTGCTCGCCGAATAGGTTACCTTATGCAGATCAGTTTTCGTAATCTATAAAAACAAGCCCCGGGTGTGAGTATCTTTAGTTGTTTATGCAACTAGAAACACAACACCTAATCGCAGCCGCCTCTCTCTTTGTACAAAGCACGCTGCAGGCGTTTCCTGCTTCAGCTGATAATAGGCGCTATGGTGGGGGATGCGTGTATTACGGGACTGCGTGCTCGTTTGACCTCGACCCGCCTTCAGACGTGTGCGCGTGCGTGCGTGTATCCGTGTGTACATGTGTACGTATGTGTGTGTGTGTGCGCCCACAAATAGGCTAATTAAAAATGTCGCAGGGTCTAAAAAATGCAGTAAACATTTTTTTTTACGTCGCTGGTAAAATACCGGAAACGTACGCAAGCAGAGTGAACAAATGGTACGTTGCCGAGACCAAGATTGTTCAGCTCACTTATTAAAAAAAAAATTATGCGCATCCAACGCACATCGTAGAATGTATGTGAACAAAATCTTTCGTGAAGCGGTCAATCAAGTGCTACGGACTTGCCCATTTCACTCCTGCATCTTGGGCCTAACAAAAGACGGCTCGCGCTCGCATGCGCTCTCGCTCACCCATGCTACGCAATGCGACACTCGGGGCGAGCATATCAAAGAGATAGTTGGCGTTGGCATGACAGAAGCATAGATGCGATTATTAAGAGCATCCGGCATCTGCGCTCAGGGACAGAAATTCTATCCCGCCAATGGCACCGTACTTGTAGTCTCTATTTAAGAAAGAGTTCTTCGGCACAGCAGCGCCCAGCTGCCATGATCATTAGAGTCTGGGAGTGTTCGCTAATAAAACTGCGCTTTCATGCAAGGCCACGGATGTGTCCTATTCATAGCGTCCAAATTACTTTCTGTGGAATGAACAGTTCAGGAAAGTTGCACTGTATTCCGTCGTGCTCGTCAGGGACATATAGGGTGCATTTTTTTTGTTTTTATCTTTTTTTAACTGCGCCAAATATTTAAGAATTGCCTCTGACACTTGATGTAGCCCTGAATGCAATTCTAACCCTTGATCTAAGTTACTCGCTGAAGCGACCATTACCTCCACGAGAAATCGATATGCTGAATTGAATATTTAGCATAATTACTGTAATTAGCTGTCTGATTATTTATTTTACGGCGCCTTAATTAATCAACTAATTATAACTGGCGAATTCGCAAGGCGTATTCGCTCGGAAATAATTCTCAGCACTGAACCAGTTCCGAGATATTAATTTTCAAATTGTCCGACGGGATGCGTTGGTTCCAGTTACTTCTTTTAATAAAACGCTGTTGTATGCATTGGATCACAATTAACTGTAACACCAATGCATTTTGTCGGACACACTGAAAATAAATATTTCGACACTGGTGCGGTCCAGTCATCATCATCATCATCATCATCATCATCATCATCATCATTATTATTATTATTATTATTATTATTATTATTATTATTATTATTATTATTATTATTATTATTATTATTATTATTATTATTATTATTATTATTATTATTATTATTATTATTATTATTATTATTATTATTATCAGCCTGGTTACGCCCACTGCAGGGCAAAGGCCTCTCGCATACTTCTCCAACTACCCCGGTCATGAACTAATTGTGGCCATGTTGTCCCTGCAAACTTCTTAATCTCATCCGCCCACCTAACTTTCTGCCGCCCTCTGCTACGCTTCCCTTCACTGGAATCCATTCCGTAACTCTTAATGACCATCGGTTATCTTCCCTCCTCATTAGGTGTCCTGCCCATGCTCCCCCATTTGTTTTTGTTGATTTCAACTAAGATATCATTAACTCGCGTTTGTTCCCTCACCCAATCTGCTCTTTTCTTATCCCATAACGTTACACGTATCATTCTTCTTTCCATAGCTCGTTGCGTCGTCCTCAATTTAAGTAGAACCCTTTTCGTAAGCTTCCAGGTTTCTGCCCCGTACGTGAGTACTGGTAAGACACAGCTGTTATAAACTTTTCTCTTGAGGGATAATGGCAACCTGCTGTTCATGATCTGAGAATGCCTGCCAAACGCACCCCAGCCCATTCTTATTCTTCTGATTATTTCATTCTCATGATCCGGATCCGCAGTCACTACATGTCCTAAGTAGATGTATTCCCTTACCACTTCCAGTGCCTCACTACCTATCGTAAACTGCTGTTCTCTTCCGAGACTGTTAAACATTACTTTAGTTTTCTGCTGATTAATTTTAGACCCACCCTTCGGCTTTGCTTCTCCAGGTCAGTGAGCATGCATTCACGTTGGTCCCCTGAGTTACTAAGCAAGGCAATGTCATCAGCGAATCGCAAGTTACTAAGGTATTCTCCATTAACTCTTATACCCAATTCTTCCCAATCCAGGTCTCTGAATACCTCCTGTAAACACGCTGTGAATAGCATTGGAGAGATCGTATCTCCCTGCCTGACGCCTTTCTTTATTGAGATTTTGTTGCTTTCTTTATGTAGGACTACGGTGGCTGTGGAGCCGCTATAGATATCTTTCAGTATTTTTACACACGGCTCGTCTGCACCCTGATTCGGCAATGCCTCCATGACTGCTGAGGTTTCGACTGAATCAAACGCTTTCTCGTAATCAATGAAAGCTATATATAAGGGGTGGTTATATTCCGCACATTTTTCTATCACCTGATTGATAGTGTGAATATAGTCTATTGTTGAATAGCCTTTACGGAATCCTGCCTGGTCCTTTGGTTTGCAGAAGTCCAAGGTGTTCCTGATTCTATTTGCAATTACCTTAGCAAATACTTTATAGGCAATTGACAGTAAGCTGATCGGTCTATAATTTTTCAAGTCTTTGGCGTCCCTTTTCTTATGGATTAGGATTATGTCAGCGTTTTTCCAAGATTCCGGTACGCTCGAAGTCATGAGGCATTGCGTATACAGGGTGGCCAGTTTCTCTAGAACAATCTGCCCACCATCCTTCAAGAAATCTGCTGTTACCTGATCCTCCCCAGCTGCCTTCCCCCTTTGCATAGCTCCCCAAGGCTTTCTTTTCTTCTTCCGGCGTTACCTGTGGTTTTTCGAATTCTTCTAGACTATTCTCTCTTCCATTATCGTCTTGGGTGTCACTGGTACTGTATAAATCTCTGTAGAACTCCTCAGCCATTTGAACTATCTCATCCATATTAGTAATCATATTGCCGGCTTTGTCTCTTAACGGATACATCTGATTCTTGCCAATTCCTAGTTTCTTCTTCACTGCTTTTAGGCTTCCTCCGTTCCGGAGAGCATGTTCAATTCTATCCATATTATACGTCCTTATGTCAGCTGTCTTACGCTTGTTGATTAACTTGGAAAGTTCTGCCAGTTCTATTCTAGCTGTAGGGTTAGAGGCTTTCATGCATTGGCGTTTCTTGATCAGATCTTTCAAATTTCAAATTCAAAAATCAGTTTATTGAAACGACTAATAAGAAATACATGTGAACCATCTGGGCCCTTAGCCTTCTCGGCTAGACTTGGGCCCATGCAGGAAGTGCGAAAAAATCATTATAGCGAGACAACTCAGTATTTTACACAGGATTCATGTAACAGCAGTTATACAGCAGTTATATACAAAGGCAGGCGAAATGCTCAAGAAATTATAGAATAGTTCGGAGGACAACATAAAAAATGAATAAATAAATAAAAAAATGAAATGAAGAATGCATCAAACAAAAAACACAGACTTATAGTGGAGTCGAATATTGCTGGCTTCGGAAAAATTTTGTTATATCGGCGATTGAGAATTGACCTACTTTTAAGTTAGCAGGCAGTTGGTTCCAAATTTTAGCGGTGGCATAGGCGATAGTTCTTTTACCGTACACATTATTAACAGCTGGAAGGTTAAAACGACAACTGAAAAAATTTCTAGTTGGACGAGATGGATATACAAAAACAGATGATGATAGTGGGATGTTATGGTTTAGTATATGTATAACCACACAAGCTAGTTTGAAATCCCGGATAGCAAAGAAAGGTGTAATGTCTAAGTGACGAAAGAGCGGAGCGGATCTATCTGTGTGTTTACTATGTGTTATTATTCGAAGTGCTCTTTTTTGTAATATTACTATTTGATTTAAGTACGTGTTATACGTAAGTCCCCAGGACTCCACGCAGTAAGTCATATTGTTTTGAAAAAGGCAATAATACAAAATTTTTAATGTGCGAAGCGAAAAGAACTTTCTAGCTTTTATTAGGATAAAGCAAGCCCGTCTCAATTTGCTGCTTACTCGAATTATGTGAGGATTAAAATTGAAAGCTGAATCTAGAGTTATACCAAGATCCTCCTGCGTCTCCTGCGATAGCTTACTGGTATCCTGTCTGGTGTCTGGTGGTAACCACCCACTTCTATTGCACACGCCTTAATGATGGCCACAAGATTGTCGTTCATTGCTTCAACACTAAGGTCCTCTTCCTGAGTTAAAGCCGAATATCGGTTCTGTAGCTTGATCTGGGAATTCCTCTATTTTCCCTCTTACCGCTTACTCATTGATCGGCTTCTTATGTACCAGTTTCTTCCGTTCCCTCCTCAGGTATAGGCTAATTCGAGTTCTTACCAACCTATGGTCTCTGCAGCGCACCTTGCTGAGCACGTCCACATCTTGTATGATGCCAGGGTAAGCGCAGAGTATGAACTCTATTTAATTTCTAGTCACGCCGTTCGGGCTCCTCCACGTCCACTTTCGGCTATCCCGCTTGCGGAAGATGGTATTCATTATCCACATACTATTCTGTTCCACAAACTCTACTAATAACTATCCCCTGCTATTCCTAGTGCCTATGCCATATTTCCCCACTGCCTTGTCTCCAGCCTGCTTCTTGCCTACTTTGGCATTGAAGTCGCCCATCAGTATAGTGTACTTTGTTTTGACTTTACCCATCGCCGATTCCACGTCTTCATAGAAGCTTTCGACTTCCTGGTCATTATGAATGGATGTAGGGGCGTAGACCTGTACAACCTTCATTTTGTACCTCTTATTAAGTTTCACAACAAGACCTGCCACCCTCTCGTTAATGCTATAGAATTCCTGTATGTTACCAGCTATATTCTTAATAATCAGGAATCCGACTCCTAGTTCTCGTCTCTCCGCTAAGCTCCGGTAGCACAGGACTTGCCCGCTTTTTAGCACTGTATATGCTTCTTTTGGCCTCCTAACTTCACTGAGCCCTATTATATCCCATATCCCATCCTAGTGGATACGCCTTGAAAACTCACTAGCTGCAATTTGTAAATTGAATTATGTGCCATAAAATAATTCATTACAAATAAATTAGCATATTTATCTGTATTATCCAAATATTCTTAGCAGTAATAGCCGCCTCATCGGGTAACTTAGATCAAGGATTAGAATTGTGCTATCTGCTACAAGCAATTTAAAACAATTGTTGCGGCTAAAGAAAGCGCCTTGTCTACATTTGATTACCCACGCATTGCAGAGCATTCCATTCGTCGCTTCAAATACAAATTACAAACTCTTGCGTAAGTGGTAATTATTTTATGTGAAGCATTCTTGTCGAGTTCAACACACTTTTTGTAACGACTTTATATGAAGGCTATCTGGCCTCTGGACATTCTTGGGAGTCATTCACGTAGATCATAATCATCATCATCATCATCATCATCACCATCATCATTCTATTTTATGTCCACTGCAGGACGAAGGACTCTCCCTGCGATCTCCAATTACCCCTGTCCTGCGCCAACCGATTCCAACTAGCACCTACGAATTTCTTAATTTCATACTCCCACCTAGTCTTCTGCCGTCTTCGACTGCACTTCCCTTCTCTGGTAACCATTCTGTAACCCTAATGGTCCACTGGTTATCTAACCTACGCATTACATGACCTTCCCAGCTCCATTTCTTTCTCTTAATGTCAATTAGGATATCGGCAACCCCCGCTGTTGCCTCTCTGATCCATACCGCTCTCTTCCTGTCTTTTAACGTTACGCCTAACATTCTTCGTTCCATCGCTCTTTGCGTGGTCATTAACCTGTGTTCGAGCTTCTTTGTCAGTCTCCTAGTTTCTGCCCCATATGTCAGCACCGGTAGAATACATTGATTGTACACCTTTCTTTTTAATAATAATAAGCGTCCAGTCAGGATCTGCGAATGTCTTTTTTTTCTGTGAATTTCCTTCTCATGGTCAGGGTCTCCTCTGAGTAATTGACCTTGATAAACCTACTCCTTCACAGACTCTAGAGGCTGACTGGCGATCCTGAACATCTGTTCCCTTGTCCGGCTATTGATCAGTATTTTCTTCTGCATGTTGATCACCAACCCCACTCTTATACTATCTCTGTTAAGGTCCTCAATCATTTGTTGTAACTCGTACCCAGTGTTGCTGAACAGGACAATTGTCATCTGCAAATCGAAGAATGCTGAGATATTCGCCATTGTTCCTTACTCCTAAGCCTTCTCAGTTGAATAGCTTGAATACTTCCTCCAATCACGCAGTGAATAACATTGGAGAGATTGTGTCTCCTTGCCTGACCACTTTTTTCTAGGTATCTTCCTACTTTTCTTGTGTAGAATTAAGGTAGATGTGGAATCTCTTTATTTATTTATTTATTTATTTATTTATTTATTTATTTATTTATTTATTTATTTATACTACGATCTTTTACAAGATATTAGCAGGGTGGGAATATACAAGTACATTCATACAAACATACAGTTCAAGCAATCATGCCAACGCTTGAATTCAACATGGCACAAGGACAGAATGCATGAAAAAAGGAGCAAATAAACTATGTGCTGTTGAGTCATGAATGCAGGTGCGCCTGAAAACGGGATAAAAAATTTTGTGCAACGACTTCATGAGGAAGTTCATTCCAATCAACTATTGTTCTTGTAAAATAAGAGTATTTGAAGCAGCAGTTATGCGGTGTTAACGGGGTTACTGCTAGGGAGTGTTTATGACAAGTAGCATAACCACTTAAAGGTGTTATAAGCGAGGTATCAATATGGTAGTGGCCATTCATGAGCTGAAAAAATAATTTTAATCGGTTTCTTGGAAATAGATATTTTTAAGATATCTAAATAAGCGGCCTGTACTCCTTGATTACGTAATGCCTCTATGACTGCTGGTATCTGTACTGAATCAAATGCCTTTTCGTACTTTATGAAAGCCATATAGAGAGGCTGATTGTACTCTGCAGATTTCTTGATTACCTGATTGATGACAGGTATGCGATCCATTGTAGAGTATTCCTTCCTGAAACCAGCCTGTTCCCTTGGTTGACTGAAATTCATTGCTGCCCTTATTGCATTAAAGATCACCTTGGTGAATATTTTATATAATACTGGAAGTAAGCTAATGGGCCTATAATTTTTCAATTCTTTAACGTTTCTGTTTTTGTGAATTAGTATAATGTTGGCATTCTTCCAGTTCTCTGGGACCCTTCAAGTCGATAGACAGGTTGTATAATGGGCCGCCATTTTTTCAAACATTGTCTCTTCCTTCTTCCATCGACTGGCATTCCATCTTCTCCTGCCGCTTTCCCCCTTTCCATGTCATGCGATGCCCTTATAATTTCATCGCTAGAAATAAGAGGAGCGTCTGTAGCCTGTTCATTACTGCTTCGAATGGAGTTGAGGCTGCTTTGGGAACTGTACAGGTTAGTATAGAATTATTCGGCTGCTGGTAATATATCTTTGAGATTGCTGATGATATTGCTCTGCTTATCTTTCAGCGCATACATCTTGGTTTGTCCGACGCCAAGTTTCGTTCTCACTGATTTCAGGCTGCTTCCATTTTTTACTGCTTCCTCAGTTTTTGTCACGTTATAATTTCGCATAACCCTTATTTTCTCCTTGTTGATTAGTTTTGACAGTTCCGCGAATTCTATCTGATCTCTTGAGTTGGACGCTTTCATTCTTTGTCATTTCTTTATTAGGTCCTTTGCTACTTGGAATAGCTTACCTACTAATTGCCTTGGTGCCTTACCTTCCACTTCAATTGCTGCTTCTGAAGCCAGCCTAGTTACGGTTTAATTCATGGCTTCTATGTCCAATTCATCTCTCCTTTCTAAGGCTGCATATTTGTTTGCAAACGCCAACCTGAATTGGCCTGCTTCTTCCTAGCCAAGTTTACTCTTTCTCTCTTCAAATTGAAATGAATCCGAGCCCTTAATAACCTATGATCACTGCACTTTACCCTACCTAACACTTCTACATCCTGCACTATGCTGGGATCGGCCGAAAGTATGAAATCAATTTCATTTCTCGTTTTGCCATTAGGGCTTTTGTAGGTCCACTTTTTGTTCCAACGCTTCCCGAAGAAAGTGTTCCTTATTCGCAACTTCTTCCTTTCCGCAAATTCTACCAACGTCTCTCCTCGTGTGTTCCTGGAATTCACGCCGTAGTTGCCAACTGATTGTCACCAGCCTGCCTTTTCTCCACTTTTGCATTGAAGTCGCCCATGACTAAAGTATATTGAGTTTGCGCTTTTAGCACTGCTAATTCAACATCTTCATAAAGCTGTTCTATTTCTTCATCATCGTGACTGGAGGTCGGAGCGTAGGTTTGTACTACCTTCTTTCTATACCTCTTATTCAGCTTTATTACGTCTAGTGCTACCCTCTCATTAATGCTGTAGAATTCGTCAATGTTGCCTGATATGTCCTTGTGGATTAGGAATCCTACCCCGTATTGCTTCTTATCTGACAGTCCTCTATAACAGAGGACGTGACCATTTGTCAGCAATATATAAGCTTCACCTGTTCTTCTAACCTCACTAAGGCCAATGATATCCCAAACAATTCCTGACAGTTCCTCAACGAGTGCTGCTGGGCTAGCTTCATTCGAAGGGTGCGGGTGCTAAACGCTGCAAGTGTCAGTTTCCATTGGCGGCCTGTCTGGGTCCAGAGATTCTTAGCACCCTCTGCTGCGTTACAGGCCTGAGCGCCGCCTTGGTCAGGTGCTACGCAGCTGCTGGGGTCTGAGGGCCATTGTTTAATCCTATGAGTAATTGGAGCGGCAGTGGCCGAATACTGCACCAGGCAGGCCAATTGCCGTTCTTGTGAGGGAGTGTCTTGTTGAAGCTTAGTGGGTATTTCTAATTAGTGCATTCTAAAAATGTGGACCATTTCCGTGGGTATGTTCCGCTCTTCACTGAACCTTCTTGATGCCAACTTGGGTATATGCTACTAGTATGCGCCACTGCGGCTACTGTGTAGTCTAAGAATGTGGTCTTGGGCCGACAGGAAACTTGGTATGTTGCCCGGAACAGCTAGGCGTGTGCTACTGGGTATGTGTCACTGAGTGCAGTATATAATCATACCCTGCCAAACCAAAAATACTTCGCATTATGTAGACCTAAACTGAACTTGAATCTGCTGTAGTTTTTTTTTTTCGCTCTTTTTGAAGCCACTTACTTGAACCCTAAATATACTATCGGGTTACGCAGCGCGCAAATAACGACCACAAAAAGAAGGACTGGACGACACAACACCCGACACAACATTTGCGCTCTGTATGTCGTCTAGTCCTTCTTTTTGTGGCCGTTTCCTCTCCGTTGTATATAACCGCACTGTAATGAACCAACAAGACCGAATTTCCACGCTCCTAAATATTATGTTTCGTAACATTTGCCAAGATATGTTCCTTACAGATATATGTAATTAGATCCAACGCCACTCTCAGCTAGTATTTTCGCCACTGCAGGCAAGTCATTGGCTATCAGACTGGGTTATACGCATTGCTGTCTTATCACTTCTAGAATTAGCAGAACCAAGCTTGCCATGATTTCAATTATAGAGCATCAAACGTGACTTGGATTCACTTGTTATCGTTGCAGGGAAGCAGCGTAGGATGAAAATGCAGAAATAATAATGAAAACGGCCTCAACAATAAACTGCGAAGCACCAGTAAAGAAATTCGAAGACAAGCAAGCGCTGCTAAAAATCTGCGGCGTACATTGCACGGGCTTTCTAACGAGCCTCCTGATGCAAAAGGCAAACAGACTCACAAATGCGAACGGCTCGTTTCTTTTCCAAGTTTTTCAGTGCACTCTATGTGGCCTAAAAAACTGAGCCAGATGGTTGGTATTCTGAAGAAAAAAAAACGAAGGCTCTTAGATTAATTCTGTCTATCGCGTGCTGCAAATGAGAAAACTATTTGTAAAACGTTGGATGTCTACCTTTGACATCTTGCCATCTTTCTTACCTCTCTGTTTTTCTTACTATTTTCTGGGACCTCGTGGCAAGAGGCGACGAAGACAGATTAACTTATGTGGAACATACCTGCAACTTGGGCAAGGTGCTGAAATCCACAGTCTTCGTACTTTTTATTTTTTGGTTGAATGGAAGAGAGCACAATGCGAGATGGGCTAAAGTGAAGAGAAACATCAGCATAATATTTATTCAAGTAACTACGTCGAACCTTCTGCCGAATATTTGCCAGGAAGACAAACTTAGCCTTGTCCACCTCAAAAACGTCCTTCTCGAATAGCGGCGTGCAGTATGGCGCAAGTTGTGTTTTGATACACGATAAGAGGATTCCTCCCATCTTTGCTTGACATCGATACGGTGAGTGCACCTTTGACGTGAATGTTGGCAGAAAACAAGGAACGTTTGTTTTTAATTACGAAAGAAAAGACGCTTCATCACACGCACCGCTTGGTACTTCAGACAAAGATTTCTTTAGGATCGCGTCATAGAAGATATGGCAGGCGCGCATACGCACAGAAACAAACAAAGATAAGTGTACAGTTAGCCATATAAATTATTAAAATGGCGACGTCCGTTTGGAGTGGCACACTAGTTTTGTCTTCCGTTTGCTGATTAAAGAGGTACTTGAACAAAAATGTTGTATCTCGCTTTCTTTTTTTTCTTGTTAGGTAGTTGCTAACTCCGCAATAACGGTAATGCTTGAGAATTCCTCGACCCATTAAATACTTAATTACATCCTCTTTGCCGCGATTAATTGAAAAGAATGTGCCAAAAGCACCGTAGATTTCTGGCCAAGGATAAGTGAACAAGCATGCCCTTTAAATAAATTGCAGATCTCACGTGCTGTTGTAGTTCTGCCCTCCGAGTGGGAGCATTAAAACTTACTGCACACTCTGGCGTGACAATCACGCGTTGGGCTGATACCTTTGGCTTCGGTCACGTTCAGCGATACTCTCTCGTGATTTTTTTTTTTTTGCTTCCTCCTCGCTGGGAACGCGCAGCGTCCTTCTCAACTTCTCGCCTCTATCTCCTTAAGTTGCAAATTAATTCTGTCTGAAGAAAATTTAGTTTCACCGCATTTCTTGCATTGTCATTATCACGAAAATTGCAGAACTGGATAAAGAATTAATAATTTCTAATTCTTTGTTAGTTTTGTTGTGTTTTCAAACTGTGAACTTCATGCGAAAACTCTCTACTGGAACGTCAGATATGAGAAAGGTAGCTGTTTCGTGTTTAGTAGTCTTCTGAGGAACCTATCCAGCCACTCGAAAAATTTAGCTGCCGCGAAACATTGTGAGAAAAAAATGAAAAAGTCAACCACTTACATGAAAACTTACTGACGCTGAGCGCTGACACCCAGTCGTCTACTTTACGACTCGTTTTGCTAAAAACATTTGCACATATTATTCAAACTTCCAGGTCAGGTCCAATCAGAAATGTTTCCATATGTTTGTAACGCACTTTAATTTCATTTATTTTCATCGCTGCTTTCTATTTTGATACGCTATCTTGATGCACACAATTGTGTACACAGTGCCAGAAGAGATCCCGTCGTTCAATGCTTTCTGCTAAAGGAACACAGTACTAGCGTTTTTAAAGCAACGTTGCACGGTGCGCCTTCGACACCTGCACGAACTAGCGCGTCAGCTATATCATGTTGCCCCATACCTGCTCCTTTTGTGACATTTCAGGAGTTTTGGTAAACATGCCCACAGTATCACTCTATTCGGCGCGCCTCTTGAATTCGTCGTTTTAATAAATGGTATAATTCGTGATACGCGATTTGTTAGGCTTTCGGGTAATTTAGGCCTTGTACCGTCGTTACGGAGTTGGGAGCTATCTAAAAAAATGTGTTAGCATTTTTCTTTTTTAACAAAGGAGGCCCCAATTCAATTTGTAGCTAGGGAGCTCTTTCTTTATATACTTGCCTTGTAATTCCTGCCTCGTTACTGACATGAATAAACTGATTCTGAAAGAGATTAGAAGATTTACAGGTGCGCTTTTTATATAGCAGAACAAAATTACGCGAATACCTCGCACTGTGTGAATCATTGGACTCGAAGTTTCTTAAATGACGATAGACGTGTTTAAAGACCGGATTCTAAGGCACTAAAATCATGGGTCTCAGGCGCCTTAAACTAGGGCTTAAAGCCTCATTTGAATTGTGATAGGGGCCGAAATAAGCACTCTAAACTTCGCATACCATTGCTTCTTCTAGGTATTGAATGTGTGTAGCCAATTTTCGTGGCAGGCTAATGAACTAACGGAGCGCTCACTCGTGAGGACTTAAAAACAGGAACCGTATTGTGCAAGACATGGTTTCACAGCGCTTTTCTCGGCATACGAGAGGCCAGTTTTCTTCTTTTTTTTTGACAAAGTAAAGAATATTGCAGCCAACGTGCTTGATAAATTTGTTCTGACACTACGAGCAGGTAGTGTATATATTATAGCCGAACTTTTGTGCTCTCAATGGCAAACCAAGTAAAACAAGTACAACAAACACAATATAAGCCAAGAAAACAACTAAATCGTCAATGACAGAAGGGAATATTCGAACCTAATGAACTGAAGTCAATGAATGTTCGAGTTGAAAAACAAGCCTTGCCTAATGTACATTTACAAACCTGCAAAACGTATAAGAACTGTAGCACCTTCTTATCAATCCTAGGTTTGGGGATTCAAGATTGTGTCTCTTATCACTCAGAATAAGCTTGCAGGCTGAAGGAGGAAAGCTCTCAAAGTCGACAGAGCTAGGCGAAGGAGTGAGCGTTTTTGTATTTCCGTATGTTTTTTGGCCGCACGCACCCTGGGATTCGTGTCGTGATTCTGGGATCCTTCCTGGATCTTTGTGGATCTGTACCTGCAGTATCTAACATGCATTTTTCTCATGCCTTAATTATTTATCTCCCTGAGAATTGAACAATTAATTACCCGCCGATGGATCCTGCGCTCATATACTCTTTTGGTGTGCTGTACCTAATTAAACATGAAATTGTCTTCCTCGTGCGGAACTGAGGGGTTAAACATCTTTAAAGAACACCGAAAGGTAAAATTCCACAATATTAGCAGAATTTTTTTAAAGTCCTTCACTTCTGGCCAGTTACCCGGCGACTGGAAGGTAGGCAAAGTGGTACCGGTGAAGCTCATTTTTCCGGTCTACTACAAACCTTTTCCAGAATGGCAGACATTTCTCAAAACTCTGTGGCGTTGTCCCTCAAATCCCCGCCTGTAGACTGCACTGTAACACGGAGTTGCGTGTCCACTGCCGAAAAAGAAAACTTTTCTTTATGTTTTTTTCCTCTGGCATTGCTAGCGAGTGTCAGCCAGATGGTGAGTCTCTCGCACGCTCATCGAACGTTGACAACACGATCGCTTATCTGCTAGGTCACATTGTGAGGTGCATTTCCATTAGCAACAGCTTCTGCATATGCTTCCAGATCTTGTGAAAGAAGTAAATGAATGCACTTTCGAAACAAAAAGCGCCCCAAAAAGGATTTATCCGGTGTCAAAATCAAAAATAGGCACATGTGGCCACAAGTAACAGAAGTAGGCGTTTACAAGTGCTATATAAAGTCAGTCCTAGACCACTTCTGAACCGGTAATCCGTGCTGCCGAATAGGACCCTGGCGCGTGGGAATGTACAGACATTTCGGTATAATCCAGTCTCTAGTTAAGTTAGAATAAATTTGTTAACGTTATGTGATGAAACAATAATGTGAATAGTGTTAAGGGATGTAAATGCTGTGTTGGCGTCATACATGCGAAGACATTATTTATGTTGATGCGATACACGAGAATGAATTAATCATCTCCGTATCGCCTGACTAAAGTGAATGATCGTCACCGCGTTACATTTGATGACCGGCTGCATCTCCCACTCGAGATACATATAGTAGCCTCTCAGGGTTGCACTGAACCACTGGAACGCAATTTGGTATGTGTTTAAAGCAGCGCCACTTCGCAAGTGCTTCCTTTCCCAACTCCTCCACATTGCTCCACGTCGATTCCGTTCTTCGCACGTCTTCGCTAGCGCTCCTGCTGAGCTGCTGTATGTGTGCTCCTATCTGAGCAAGAAACCTCATGATGATGTTATCTATGGGTGCTGACTGACGGCGATGGCTTCGCGCCTGCAACACCACTGGCGGCGCTATTTAGCATGTCAGCATCGTGAGACGCCTGGTAGCTGCCAGAGCGATGTTTCTCCGCCCCAGCAGATGTTGCATTGCGTGCTGCGCCGGGCCAACATACCGCATCCGCGTGTAGTTAGAACACCGTTCGAGGAGTTTATGCGCAACGCTAAACTTCGCAGTCGTTGTCGATGCTTTGCTGTTCTTCGCCAATGCGTTGCCAATGCTTCGCCAAACTGCCGTTTTTTTCTTGCTGTTTTTTTGCATTTCGCATTTATCGAAGTGCGATCACCATGGCCGGGTTTGACCCGCGTCCTCGCGCAGTGTCATAGCCCCTAAGCTAGCGCAGCAGATGAAATAATTTAAAGAAAGTCGGCGAGAAGAAGAAAAATGCTGGATATGAAAGACAAGGAAGAAAAAGCAATGTCTCTCCATCCCACTACCGGGAAGCACCCCCTTTACACAAAAAGACGACTGGTACTAGAGTCGTCACTGAAGTTCTCTTCTTCTCAGAAAAAAAAAAACAGAAATGATTGCTCCCGCGTACGGCCGCATGTTTCCTGCAACCGATACCACCCGAAACAGAGCAAGACTTGCTCTGGCCCATACACTGTGAAGTACAAGACTCGTGTAATGCACACATGTGAAAAATAAACACCACTGGAAACGTCTGTGTTCGTACTCATTTTGCTTTATATTCGGGGACTTTAATCTGAATGTTATGAAACAAACAAATGAAAAAGAAATCTACAAACGATTCGTTCGCTCAGGGCGTCCCTTATCTGCCAGGTTTGCGTCTTTGCTCACGAGTTCTCTTTTTTGTTCCTTCCCTCACCAACCAGACGTCCTTTCCTGCATCTCCTCAAGGCGCTCGCATAGCGCCTGCCTTCATTTCCTATCTGCGTCCCCAACTGCCTTTCCTATCTGCGCGGTTTGTTCCCTTTTTTTAGCATAGCCTCCCCCCACAGCCTTTTTGCCTAAGCTCGAGGCAGGCGTATAGTGCGATGCCTTCCTGGTTTCTGTCCTCAGATTGCTTTCTCTCACGGCGACAGGGTTTGCACATGTTCGGGCCCACAGTTCTGTTGCTTGTCTTTTTCTGACACCTTCCGTGCGCCCTAGTTCAGGCCTTGAGCCAAGGCGTGCCAAGCGAAGTCAAAGCAAAGCCAAATAGCGCCGAGCACAACTCGTTGACGTGCTCGGTGCATCTGGCAAAGGAGCGTCCGTTGTGCCGGTGTAAGCGATTAAGACCACTTCGTCCGCTGGTTGCTCTGTGTGATTGGCTAAGCAGATCCCTTGTCTCTTGTTGATCATGTTCCGAGAGTCAGTATGTTTCCCCAGTAATTTTCTCTATTTGTATTCATTTCTTTTTTTTCCAAGCGTTGGGACGCGATACGCTCGCACGTCTTTCCCAGCTACTAAGTGATCTGTTTGCTTGTCCGTATTTTCCGTTCTCGTATGCTGTGCTTATTAGTGGGCGTTCGCCAACCTTTTCATTTTTCTCAGCGCTGCGTGCGTGCGTGCGTGCGTGCCATTAACGCTCATTCGGCACAGATAATGGCGCCCGCGTCCCACTGTCGTGCCTTGATGTAAGATCGTACCACGTTTTGTTCCTCGTTCTGACTGCGTGACAGATGTACGTAAACCATCAGTTCAATTAGGAAATAGTGCCGAACAAGTGAAGCAAAGCTTCTTTCGCTCAACAACACAATCTAACTCCACTTTTAAACCAAGAACCGCATACCACGCCTTCATTTACTTGTCGCCGCGAAAACTGCCGCGTGTTGAGCAAAGCGCAGTACAGTCCTGGGAAGCGAGGAAATAAACTTGTGGTGCGCGTTTGCCGAGAATAAACACGCGTCTTAGCGCTGCTCTTCAGTGCTGCAACCGCAAAAAGCCGAGTTTACCGTGACGTCGACACGAAGTTGCTGTTCGTCGCGTCGACCGACGAAATTTCCGGAGATTCATCCTTCCGCACTCCATCCGATTCTTCCTTCCTTCCTTTCTTTTTTTTTCTTTTTCTTTTAAACAAAAGAGCTCCTTGCTCGTTATGCATCCCTTCTTATTTGTCACTACGCGTGAGCTCCTCCTTTTTGCCAGTAACGTTTACTCCGTACATGTATGACAGCTCTTCTCGGGAGTCTTCAAAGAAGGCGCGCACCTCAAACGATTTCCGTCTCCTCGAACACTGTTTGCGATGTGTCGGGATTTTGACAGCTCTTGTTGGCTGGGTAGCAAATGCACTGACGAATAGCGCAAACACAGAATACGCGAACAAAAAGAGAAATCGTCCTTTCTTGAGGAAGCGTCTTCCCCTCTCTCTCCATTTCTTTCTCTTCCTTTCCTTTGTTTTCTTTTGTGAAGAACCGCGCTATATATATATATATAAGGGAATGATCGAGCTGCCGGCGTGAAACATTGAAGGCAAACAGGACGGTACGCCGCTTCCGTGAGACGACGAGCTCGATCCCAGCGCTGGAAAGACCGTTCGCGCATCCCTACTGGTACCATCGTTAACCAGTGGAGTTCTCTAGGCAAAAGGAAAGTCGGTGTCAGAATAACGCTTTAGCGAACTGCATTCAATGGAATGGAGTACTCTAGCGATATAACTGTAATGACGAAGGATTTGCCTTTAACATTACTCCAGATAGGAGCTGCTGCGAAATTATAAGATCGAACTGCAAGAGAAAGAAATCGCGTTGAGAAAAAGACTGAAAACGAGAATGAATACTTTTGGCTCGAGCAGTTATAGGGACGTCTTCCTGAGATCAAAGCTTGTGAGTCATAATTTAATGATAGCCGGAATGAAGATCAAACGCGAAATAAGAGTAAAACTTCCAATTCATCCCTGCAAAATTGCGCCGACAACTCAGAACGCGTGTCGCTATCGATAAAATGAAAATCATTAAGCGGACTGCCTTAATTTCTTAGCTCCACAATGGAACTGCTTTAGCGTTTTTACATGTGTAGGATCTCCTGAAAAAAGCCCGGACATTCAAGTTGAACGTCCAAAGTTATTAGACACGAACCTAGCTGTTGTTATTTAGGCCAAATGGTCGTCATTGTGTAGTTGTGAAATCTGGTCAAAAGTGCGTGCTCTGTCTTCGAGCCCATTGGGGTTCCAAGCACTTCTTGACATCAACCGGTGTCGTCACAAAAGGCAGGAAGAAAAAGGCAGCACAAAGAAATGACGCCACATTTAGTAAATTAGAACTACGACAATAAATTAGCATGTAAGTAGGGAACAGAAAAAAATGGCCGCAAGTTGCACTAAATCAATAAGGGGAAACTGAACAACCCAGAAATAAAAAAAAATAGACCGAACTCTCGCCACACGCTGCACAATAGCATAAGTACTAAAGAGAGAAAGGGAATATTTAAATAAAAGCTTAGCTGAAGGAGCAGAAAGAGCCCTACCCTAATAGATTACTGAACCAATAATGATATCAATTTAGTAAAATACTTATTTAGTAGAATCGCAATAGGGATGGGGACAACAACCTATTATTATTATTATTATTATTATTATTATTATTATTATTATTATTATTATTATTATTATTATTATTATTATTATTATTATTATTATTATTATTATTATTATTATTATCATAAAGCCTGTAGGTAACGTATAAATGCTTTTCAGGGATGTAGTTTGTGTAATTGCAGATGCTGCGACAACAAATTATACAAATTTAGCTTTTTCGATTTCGTAGATATCATCATAGGTGGACTGTGCTGCCCCAGTATCAAGATTAGGCAGAGGCGACGAGGCAAGCTGAATTTCATTACGGACGCCCGTTTCGTGCCGCACACAGCTTGTCGTGAAACTTTGTCGACGTGTTTCTCTAGTGTATTAGATGTACTCTGTAGCAAACTGCGATCGATAGATCACTTTCTTACGTGTGTACTTCATCATCACTTTTTTTTTCTTCTCCCGTGAATCTCTCTTTTTCCTAATTTTCAGACATTTTGCAGCTTGACACATTTTTCCCGCTCACCCAGGACATCTACCTCTTCCTCTCTCTACATTCCTTCCGACTTCACGTTTCTTCATTTTAGTATTTTTTCGCTCCACTCCGTTGAGGGGTTCAGTCTCTCGGAAACCGCTTAGACAGCCAATTGGAGGGGGTCTGCAGGTCTCCAAAGTGTGGGGAGGACTGAGTGCTGTCCCGACCTCGACCTGCCGAATGCTGGAAGTGAAAAATAAAAGCGAGCCCGTGTAAACGGGTAGGAAAAATAGACAGAAAAGGAAAGGAAAGATAGACTTCCATCCGCCAAAGCCGTGTGATTGCACATCGCGAACTGCGGCTCGGCGCCCTTTGGCGAGCTGAGTGATTGCGGGGTCGTAAAAAAGCTGTCTTCAGGCACACGCACACACACCTATTGGACGATCCACATACAGGAATGCGGAAACGAAGGGGCTGTGGCCCGATACAGCCGTAATAGAAAGTAAATGGAACAACAACAACAAAAGATATCCCTGCAAAGGCGCGATGGAAGCGCTGGCTTCCCAAAGTCAGCATCCGGTCAGTTTCGTTTCCGCAAGAACACACCAGGGTTTGTGCGTCTGGTAGGAACACTGTATTCGATCTCCTTGAGCGTTATCGACTCGAATTCTCAGCACCACGCGCGGGTTGGAACTGGCGTTAGGAGGGTTTTAGCTCACCGGAAATACTGTCTCAATACGGTTCGTGGCACCATCTTGCGGCGAGTTCGCGCGTGTGCTGAACACTTTTTAGGACATCGACGCAAGTGCAACGATTCCACGTCGCACAGAGTGCAATAGAGCAGCATGACTATGAGACAGCTAAAAGTCTCTAAAGTAGCAGTTTCACCGCACGTCTTCTCCAAAACATTACGTCATCTAGGTTCAAGAAATTCGGTACTCTGCCACGTACAACGCTGAAATCATGAGGCGTTATGTCGAAATGCAATTAAATACCGATTTTGGCTTTGGTGCCTCAGAGCCATAAGGTGAGGCCATTCTCGCACCACTTTCCCGACTCGTTAAAACTCTCTATTTCTAATCGCATGAACTAAACGTAACAAAAGAAAACGCAGTTAAATGCAGTGCTGAACCTAAATGAGTGGAAGCTTGTTTGAAAAAACTTCGAACTTAAAGTTTAAAAAAAAAAGAAACTAGCGAGGTAGCAGCCGTAGCCGATGACACGAGCGTAGCCTCGTTGCCTGTGTCCTTTAACAGTCGTCCCTGTCACCAGGATGAAGGTGATGTTTGATGCTCGTCTAGGGAACAATGTTGGTGAAAAGTGCACACTCAGAGGAGCACGGCACATATCTAAGTACATCTAAGGCCTCAATACCCCTTGTCTCACCGTGGCACATGCCCATTCTGGTGCATCGGCCGAGAATGGGCGCATACCCTGTGGCGCAAGTTGTCATCTCGTCAAGACAGCAGCCACCAGCGAGTTATGTCTGGTCGCACTAGATAATGCAGGTGTTCTGCAGGCTTCGAATATACGCTAAACACTGCGGACAGTGGCACGACGGAGGAGGCTGCTATCGCCCGGGTCGTCATCTACGCCTCACCCAAACGAGCACCCGACGGACCGATCATAGTTGTGATTGATTCGCAAAATGCTTGTACTTTGGCAAGACGAATGGTGACACACTACATCAGCCCTATCCTTGGATCGTTACTCCCTCCCCAGCTCCCCCCCCCCCCCATGCGTTTCACAGTCTGTGTATCGTTTGAATACCTGAACACGCCTTGATTCATGGTAAGCGCTAATGCCGATAGCTCGGTGATACTGACACCCGATAGCGAAACACGATTGCTCGATGACCGGATGCCATTGGAAGAGCTGTCCCATCAAGTCGACGCACCAACAGAACCACTCAACTTTAGTGATATGGTAGAACGTTACATACATAGCAGAAGTCACTAATGATATCCATGCATCCTAATATACATGCAACGTATAAACGAGCGATATCTGAAACAGTCGCATTTATGCTGGCGTTTTAGCATGTAGGTTTCTCTCTATTCTGAAATGTCTACAACATTCCCATTAGCACCATATGCTAAAGAAGTCTGCATATGTAGGTTGTGGGGAACTCTCATTAAAAACTTTTTTATGTATGCCTTGGTTCCTCCTTCTTGATCATTTATTTGCAAACGAATCTTCACCGAAAGTTTCTGAAAGCAAGGTTCATCAGCTTGGGAGTAAAATCAATGAATCTGAGATGAGCTACTAACGATATCCGTTATTGAATACCTGAAGTAAATATAGCAAGAGCATCGTTTAAGCGCTGAAATGATTCAGAAAAACATAAGTGGTCTCAGAACTTCCGTCATTGGCGCGGACGAAAAGTGCGATCGATGCCTAAAGCTTTCGCCAAGTAAGCACACAAAAAATAACGTGTGAGAGGACATCAAGCTTGCAGCACACGATCGCATAAATCTCATACGGGCATAGTCATCAGTGCCTTCGGGGCGTTACTCTTGGTAAGAATGCGTATGCGCTAAAAGCCGCAACTGAAAAAATCCGGACATGAATATTCAGTGACGAGGCAGTAAGTAACGTTCTTCACGAATATATCGACGCTCTCTGCACAGGGATTTTTTATTTCTTTTATTTTTTATTCTTGTTTGTGCCATGAACCGTACGTCTTTTCTGCATGCAGAAAGTGTGCCTACGAATGAAATAGCTCGCGCCTTGTAGCTCTCTTTTAGCATTCTACAAAAAAGCAAATACAGAAAGATTTGTTATACTCGTACATCTTCCTGCCAATGTCAATACACATAACAGTGCACAGACCTGGAACGCGTGAAATATGGTAAATCAAGCAAAGGATATCTGTTACTACAAGCATTTAGTAGTGCACACGCGAATCATGTCCCTGTATCTACAGAACTAAAAAAATTAATTATGGGGTTTTACGTGCCAAAAGTTAGAAATTTGCGGGTACAAATGAGACTAAGAAGCTTGCAGGGACAACATGGCCACAATTAGTACATGACCGGGGTAGTTGGAGAAGTCTGGGAGAGGCCTTTGCCCTGCAGTGGGCGTAACCAGGCTGATGATGGTGATGGTGACGTGCCAAAACCACTTTTTAATTATGACGCACGCCGTAGTGGAGGACTCCGGAAATTTTTACCACCTGGAGTTCCTTAACGTGGACCTAAATCTAACCACACGGGTGTTTTTGCATTTCGCCCCCATCGAAATGAGGACGCCGTGGTCGGGATTTGATCCCGGGACCTTGTGCTCAGCAGCCCAACACCATAGCCACTGAGCAACCACGGCGGGCTATCTGCAGAGCTGAACAGTCCTTCAAGTTGATATGGCAGCAAACCGTCTGTTATGCGTGCTGACATCCGCGACACATCATAGGTGAGCGACTTACATCAGTAGTACTACATTCCTTCGTTTCTCAGGCAACGAACCAAGAAAATATGTGATCTAATTCTTCAAAGCCTTTCTTACCTTGCTATTAAAACCAGACGAATTCTATTGTAGTCCAAACTAAACTACGTCCGAACTAGACTATCCCCCGTACATTGTATTCTTAAACGATGCTCCACGCGAAGAGAGAGCAAGGAGAGAAAAGGCAGGGAGGTCAATCACACGAGCGCCCTGTTTGCTACCCTACACTGGAGGTAAGAGAAAGGGGAATGAAGAGAGGAAAAGAGGGAGAGAGTGACCGCTGAGTGCACGTGGGAGGATGGACAGGGACAATATAAGTGTTCTTTTAAACTGGTGCAGTTCAAGTAGTGCAATAGTGCACGAATCGCTTTTTGTGCCAGTGCCAGTCTACTGTACACGCCAACGAGCTGATCACAGCGGCGCTCCTGGTCAAATGAAGACGTTACGCTACTCAAGAATTGCCGTAGTATATCAGTGAAGTGCAGTGAACACTTCTGTCGTCGGGAGGAGCTGCTATGCACTCTCTTGCTCGAACTCGTTGCGTAAGTATAAAACTATACTGGAGCAAATATTCGCAACACGATGAGCCCTGTGTCTGCTGTAGCAAAAATCAGGAGACAACTCAGCAGGTCCTAATGTAATGCGAAAATATTCATCCAGCGAGACCCGTAGGCAACGTACATCATCCAGAAGCACTGGGATTTGATGTGGATGGAAGCCCGAACGAGTCAGCAGTCGAGGTAAGCAAGACCCGTTTAGAGTATTAATGAAGAAGGAAAGTTGGACCGGATTCATGGGACCGGATTCATGGGACTAGAACTAGAACAAGAGCTACACTCCATTGATCCTCACCAACCTTTCTCACTTGCAAGATTGCTAGGCCCATGGCCATCGAAAATAGAACAGCGAAAAGCATTGAACGTAGTTGAACATTTTTACGAAGACACAGAAATCCTTAACAAGTGCTAGATATTGCACTGAGTCGTCACACGATGTAACTGTAACTTGCTTCTATTATTTGTAATTATTAGTGCTTGCATATTACGTGTTATACTTTTTTGTATTCTGTGCGGGCATTATTTTAACTGTGTGTAATTTCTTATCTGTTTATATGCTCATCGCAGCCTACATCACGGCCGGTTTTGCGTGTTTGTGACTTTGTTTACAAGCTGATTGTCGTACAATTTGTATTTGACTTTCATATTGACATGTTCATGGGCGCATAGGACCGTGTGCTGTGGATTTCTGACCCTATGATTGGGTCTCTTTTCATATTCGTACGTGTAATTTTTATATCGTTCGTTCCGCTGTGCGAAAAGGAGTAGCCGTCACCATTATAATCAATCAATCAATCAATCAATCAATCAATCAATCAATCAATCAAATCTTTATTTCCAACGACAGTTGGGGGTCCCCTAGGCGAAAAGCGGCAGTAACACCACTTGAGAATACCTAAAGGCCCACGTACATGACAGCGGTATTACGATTCATACGTTCAAAAACAAATTTACAGCAATCAAGTAAAAAAATGCAGTTTAAAAAAAATTAAGAACAGCTTGTGCAAATACAAGAACAGAACAATAGAACAAATAAAATCAATATTTAAGTACACTCCAGAACAGTTGTACATTATAGTTGAAGTATTCAATGTTTACGTGAACACCCCATATCATAAAATGATGAAAATAAACGTGTTACTAAAAGTAATGGAACACACTTGATCATATTCGGGCAGTATAAAAGACATTAGACAAGAGTTAGAAAAAATTCACGCATTTATTTTTTTATGAACGTAGAAAAGTTGGCGCCTTTCTCTTCATATTTATTAAGTAGGGACGGCAGGTGATTACATCTCTTTCTTTTATTTTCATTTCAATAAAGAAAGGTATTATTACAAAAAAAAATGAAATACGTAGGCGCAGTATCACTTCATACACATGCTGAGGCGTTCAACAATGTCAAACTAAGTTTAATCCCGTGCAGCAAAACCAAAATACTGCAATTAACGCACAATTAGAGTGGGACCGAGCCCATAGGTACACGAACAGGCACACTAGTTCCCCGCCGTTTTTTTTTTTTTTTGCACTGTATCAATGCCTTCTCTATCGCCAGAAGCAAACTGGTTCCGGGACGACATCAATCGCTAAGGAGACAATTCCAACACGTAACCAACAACAGCAGTGTTTAAAATACCAGCATGTCGTCGACCCCCTCATCCCAACGCCAGAACTCTGGGCCCCATTTGGGCATAATTTCATCCCCGAACACAGTATACGTGCATTGTAAAATTACTCCTAGCTACGCTTTGTTACTAAACAACTCATGCGATGGCATGGTACGTAAATACACCCTTTTGTTATGTCTGAATAAATTACTTCCTTGCAAACAAAACGTGGAATGTACATAAAATTGGCAACTGTCTGTAAATTATGATTATATATTTCAGTTCGGCCACACCGAATCCTGCTATTCCCCTTTTTCTGAATTCCAAGCACTGCACTGTCGACGATGCTTCACTCGCAGGTCGTCCTATCTGTCCGCGGGATAGGAAATAAATCTATAATATCGACAGCCGCTCTCAAACAACTATGCCTTACAATAGCGAGAAATACAGTGACACCTGCTCTGTTTCTGTAGACGCCTCAACCACACACCTTTCTACAACTGTGGCGATCGTAATAGCTAAAAGTGGCCTACAAGTGACTTCTTTAGGGTTGTAGCGCAGCTCAGAACGAGCAAAGAAGGAAGGTGGAAGGGGTAATGAAATGCGCTCACCCTGTTCTCCTTTCCTATCCATTATCCCTTCCACCTTCCCTTTTTGCTCGTTCTCAGCTGCGCTACAAGCCTAAAAAAGTCATGATATACCAACTCGCCGAAACTGCCACGCTTTTGACATACAAGTGGCTGCTCTCTTCTCTCGTGCCCAGGCTTTATGTTCACGCTGTTAGTCTAATAAGGTCCGACTAACCAATTAGCTTAAACCTGCGCCCGGCCCCTGTGAGTAGAGTAGTAGCCGTCTAAAGACAAAGTTCCTTCTGCCGACTTCTCTGCTTTTCTCACGTTAATCCTTTTTTTCTCTGAGTGTGCTCACTTCTAGTACCGGCATGTTAAGTGACTCTGCGGAAGTGCGGAATTTTACTATGCCGTATCTTAATGTTTAGGCTCGTGTGCAGTCGCGAGACGTTGAGAACAGAAAACTCGCGAGAACGAAACCACGTGTAATCTCCGCTGGCGGCTGAGACCTCTTGAAGTCCACGCTCTGCCTTAGTGTGCCCATTAAACGTCGCGTGTACTGACAACGCAGTGGTGGGTTGATAAGTGCGACTTTACGGGAACGGCGTTGTTACGTCCAATGCTGTACGGCGGCAGTCGCATTACTTCGTCGTAAAATCGCATCAGCGCGCGTAAAGCTTTTGCGATAAGCAATGGGTGCACTCTGCGGCGAGCTCTTCACTTAATGGTATGGCATAACAGCTCCGCCGCAACGCCGCTTTGGTTCGCTCACGTAGCGAACCGCAGTTATGGACCCAAATGAAACAGCAACATGGCTAGCGTTACAATATCGTACAGTCGAATGCCCTTCTTCGTCTGTGTTTCCAATAAAAGCGTTCTCGATGGATAAAGTGTGAACGATGTCATTCGTTACATCGGCTATTTCTTTTCTAAGCCGTCATGCTAAAGGAAAATTAAAACTTAGGCGTTAGACACAATGCTTTTCTTAGAACAGTCCCTAGATAGTTTCGTGACGATGTTGGCACGCAATTTCATCAACCGTTAACCTGTGCAGAGAGGAAGGCGCAGTAAGTAAAACTTTTTGCATATCTTGGCCATGATGAGCGATTTTCGCAGCTATGATACTTGCTTTAGCTTCATGGCATTTACATAATTATCTATGCTGTGCTATGAGAACTTCCTCCGTTTCGCAGGATAAACACCCACAATAGGCCCTCAGCACCTTGGAACAACACCTGACAACTCGTACTGATTTCTCTTTGAAATGTATCCTGTTCTTGTGTTCATTTCGTCAGGCATATACAGAAGACACGACTGCGTAACTGAAATAGTAGCGTAAATACCACCTTTCTTATTCGGATTTACTTGCACTCGTCCGGCCGCTGCTTTTCCTCTTCTTTTTGTTTTTATTTTATTTCGTTTCCTCTCTTCACAGCTCGTCTGCAAACGTGCAGCAGGTGCAGCCACGGAATCTATCATTCGTATCGGCGGACGTGAACTCAGTGACCGCGTCAGTATTGAATTTCTCTTACCTCGTTGGCAACCTTGCCAAGCTCACACTGCTTCTTTTCCCTGCAGCGCAGTGCAGTAGCCTTGGAATGCGGTGCTTCGTCGATCACTTCGTCGTAAGAAGAAAATAAATAAAACGAGAGCATTCTCCTCGAAAGTTCGTTGCGTGTGGCTGCCGAATGGTATCAGCAGCGCACAGTGCACGACACGTGACCCCAACCGTCGGTCCCCTTTGCCCACGGGGCAAATCAGCGCTCGCTCACTCGCTGTGTTGCTTCTGCTCGCCGGAGCTGCCAGCGTCAGCCAAGGCAACACAAGCGAACCTTCATTCTCTTCTCGACCTTCGGCGCCGTGTTATTCCGCCAGCACCAAGCGAGATCACCGGCTATATAACGAACGAACAGAAGAAAAAGAGGCTCCCTCAGAGAACGAAGAGCGAAGAACGGGCCAGAAAGAAAGTGCTTAACTGCAAATGGCCTCCGTTATAGCGTCGTCTCTCCGGGCGGCGATCTCGTGTGGGAGGCCGCTCATATAGTTTCTTTCGCTCACCTGGCTTCACCTCCGACGCTTTCCTGCCCTCGCCCTCTGTATGGTCTGCTGGCGTAGCTGCCGCCGCCGCCCAATCACAACTTGCCCGCTCGCCACCCGTGCTTGATGGTTAAGTTTTGCTGAACGACGCTTCCTTCCACGTGCGAAGCGGTATTGGGTCCCTGCCTTTTTTTTTCCTCGAGCCCCCCTCCCCCCCTGCCGCTTTCTTTTTCTTCCCTCGTTCACTTCAGCTTACCTTCAACCCCTGCACTGTAATTTTCTCAGATGCAATCGGCCCGCCAGCGTTCCTGCTTCACAGACCGCTACACATCACCGTACCATCAGGCCGACCTTTTCGCATCTTTCTGTGTGGCCTTCAAAACTCTTTTTTTTTTTCCTACCGCCAATCTTTTGTTCATTCAGCTAAAATCTCGCACTCTCTTTCTTTGTAGCGTGTTCTTTTACTTGGCCGCCTATGGAAAGTTTCCACAACTTCTTGCCTCAAGCATTTGCTTCCCTAGTGCCTCATGCGTCTCTCACTAGAGCACGTAGCCACCAGACGCCGTACTTATCTCTCAAGGCGCTCGAATCATGCCGCGGGCACGTTTCTCCCTCACTTTTGCTTCTGCTTTATCCTTCCCTGCTTAGGACTCTACTTTTCCGAGCTTGGGAGCTCTTGCCTCGTTACTTTTCTCAAGTGAACTGACCATTTTGTCGCGAAACTAAGAAAAAAAGAAAAGCTGGAGTGCAAGAAGGAAACGGGAGGCCAAACTGGGAGACCTTCGTTGCTGGCCAGATCAGTGATTCTAGTGTAAAGTTGTTTTTGAACGACGCCTGCAAGCTAGCTTTTTTTTCTATCGTTCTCTCGCTGCGGTAGAAAAGCAAAGTAGCACGGCAGCGCCAAAACGCTCTTAAATGTAGCTAGCGGACAGTTGCACGTGTTTACGCAAACATACATTCTGCGCAAGTGATTCCGAAATTATTCGTACTCTCGCTGTAGAATCTCCTGTAGAGAAATGTCGGAAAAAGATTATTACACCTGTCGTATACATAATCCATCCGTTTGTGACACTGTGTCCGTTGGCCAACGAACAAAAATCTACAAAATAATCTACATGTGCGTGCTCAACGTTCTCGCTTGTCGTGGACACCTGTATAGAGGTTCACAAATCCTTGTTTATGACTGTCATTTTTACACCTTTCTTTTAAATGTGGCGTAGATAAAGAAGCACTTCCTCGTGGCAAAAACAATTGGCAGTACTGTGCAAAAATTATTTTTTTAGTAGAACCACGATGTACGCATTTGTGCATGGCTTATTGACAACATTTACGGCCCGGTAGTAACGCATGTGCGCTTGCAGTGTAGCGTGGAACATTAATCTGGATACAAAAAAAATGGCAAGGTGTCGCAAAACCAGCTTCACACTATGATCCCGGAACTGGTTAGTATTGAAGGCATGCCTGCTCGCACTACCGTTGCCAGCGAAACTGAAATGGAGGCATCATCAAGAATGCAAAATACTCCCATAATGTACAATTGAAAGAACAAAAAGATTAGCTTAACAGCTGCTAGTCTTATACAGGGATTTCCTGATGCTTTTAAATGTAAGGCTCAGTCAAAACGTAAATGAAGTTAGCAAATATTGAGTACTTAATGGACTTCACTTGCTATTTCTGCACGTATTGTGTCCCATCACAAGTCCTCCGTACCAAAACTTCCTAATCAAAACGCCTTCAATGCGAAATAAAGAACGTGGTGAACTATCTCAGTTTCCCGTTTCAAGGCATTTAGACTATCAAGCGACTCTACAAGCAAGCGCTGAACTTTTCCGATGCGCCCTTTGAAGAAAGCGTTCTTGCGTAACCACGCACCCAGAGCGAGATAGACATAGAGAGAAGGGAAATTGTTAATACAAGGATATAGACCAGGAAATACATCTGGTTGGTTACCCTACGGGGGAAGGAAAAGGGGAATAGACAATCTCTATAGAAGCTTAAGAAACCACGCACTAAAAGCTCCCTCAGAACATGCCCTCATCCATGGTATAAAAATTTCCCTCTCTACTTATTTTTTTTTACTTTGTGTATATACCGTCTTTTTCTCTCTCCCCTGTTCCTATAGCGCGCTAAACGCGCAGTTCGCTGCTAAAAGTCTCATCATCTCACCGACGTGACGCGCAGCAAGCGATCAAGCCATCAGCGCCTCGAGTCGAGTGTACTTCGCCGCGAAAGTGCGAGCCTAATATCCTCCTAACGAAAACAGTTCGCGGCCAGAGCGTTTTCTTTTATTCTTCACACAAGCCCTTCGTTCCTTCTCCCGTAACGTATACACACTGGTGTTCCAACCCTATCTCCCTCTTCTAAGCGTGATGTCGACGGCGCAGGCAGCCCCGCTGCGAAACGCGGCCCCTTCCTTCAACGAATCTCAGCGACTCCGCTCTCGGTTCTCCGAACGAGCGCCATCCACGATGCGCGCACTCGCGCGCGCGAGTGTGTGCTTCCGGGGCCCAGTCACGCCGGGGCCATTTGGGAACAGCGCGTGGCTTTCAGCGGGACGCCCGTAAAAACGAGCTTTCCCTCCTGCCAAACGCTATAGTGTTGAACTGCCTGCCTGCCTGCCTGCTCTTCCTCCTTGCGGTCTCCCTCGTGCCACGTTTTGGAATAGGACGCTGTCGTATACGCCCCCTCGCGAGCCCATTAACCGTTGGTCGCCACTCAATACATTGGATGGACCGGGACATTTGAACGATGTCTCCCGTCTCGCCTGGCGATCACGAGCTATCCTTGATATATCTGACGCCTCTCTCTCTCTTCCCGCCCGCAATCCTTTCAATCGGGAAACTTTCTTCAGAATGGGCGAGTAACATTGCTTTAATTTGGCTTCTTTAATTCGGAACCATTTCCCCAGCCAACCCGAATCTGTCTGTTTACAATTCGACACATTTTGTCCCCCAACTAATTCTTCGTTTATGCCTTAGTTCCCTTCTACGCTGATATTTTCTACTTTGTTTTTAAACGCTTCGAGGGTGGAAATGAAAGAGTGCAAGGAAAGAGTGAAACATGATTGTCGGGCCATTCTGCCTTGTTTAATGTTTCATGCCCCTTGTTCTATTCCTAAAGACCTTAGGACAAGGGCATGTTTGGTTACCTACCAGTTGTTTATCAGGTCTAATCTATTGGAACATGTGATGGCTCACTATAGTGTCAGATCACAGCAGAATTTTTTTTTTTTTGGGGGGGGGGGACGCTTATACGGGAGTGAAACAAAAATAGATTCACGCTACGTCAACCATTTTACACCGTGTGAAGCATATAAAATTTACACGTGCACCGATTTATTTTCAACCATTTAGCTTAAATGAGCCCGTTTAATGCTTTGAATTGTCACTCAAGGGACAGGAAGCGTGTCAACATAAGACCATGTCTTGATACGTTACCTCTGACTGCACTTGAAGGGCCGATTCAACTATCACATTCATCTGTTCGCTCGCAATAGGACGAAGCTGAAGCACGGCATGGCATTTTTCGAGGTGGTTTCTTGAGTGTCATAGCACCTTCCTGAAGTTACTCCATAGGTTACCGCACGCGTCAGCGAACTTGCCACAATTTCATTCTTTCCTTCCCTCCTCTCTCTCCCTGTGATCTTTGCTTTCCCCTTTCCCATTCCCCCGGTGTAGGGTAGCCAACCGGACGTTATTCCGGTTAACCTCCCTGCCTTCTTCTTTTCTCTTTCCTCCTCCCCCTACTCCATAGGTTGTTTGTGCAGACCTCGGTAACGTTTCGCCGGGATGCCGCAAGAAGCCTCGCAGAGATCTCATTGCATGTTTTCAGGAGCCATCGCAAACAGTCTAGCAGATATTTCCTGAACTCTCGCAGACACGAAACTTGCGCAGGGAACATAATAACTTCTGTCGCGCATTTCGTTATCGCTACTTTATCGATGAATGCGTCCGATAAATAAACCATCAAACATTCCCCAACATGAAGCAGATATTTTAGATAAGGCCTAAATCGTGTAGACAAATTATGAGCATGGACTATTAGAAACAATTTACTTTTAGTAAGAATAAGTTGAAAATTTTGTTACGACAGTTTCTATAGATAAGAGCCCCACGCTAATACAAAATGGATGCCAAACCCCAAGGTATGGAAAGTACCGTGGTTTTTGAAACAACTACCACCTGCAGTCATTCACGCATATTCCAACCGTACTTTATTTATTTATTTATTTATTTATTTATTTACAATACCCCTAAAGGCCCTCGAAGGAGGGTATTACATGAGGAGAGGGGGAGGGGGGCTACAAGGAGAAGCACAAACGTACATTCAGGTATAGCATACATAAAAAGAAAAACATTTACAAGAGATTTTTACCGCCCAAGAAGGCAGTGTAGTTATGACATTGAACCAAAAAAAAGAGAAATCCTACTTAAAAACATCAGTAGCAAGCAACAACTCACAAAGCATCAAAAATATCAGGGAAACACAGTTAATAAGAAAACACAACATTTTTAACAGCACGTCACAGTAGTGCAAATTATTTCCTTAAATTTGGCTAAGTCAGTTTCCATGGCTATGTATGAGGGTAAATTGTTCCAATCGATGATAGTGCGTGGTACGGAGGATTGTGCGAATGTTGATGACCGACACAACATGCGTTTCACTTTATTAGGGCGATCGCGGCGAGGAAAGATAATCGGCGGTGGCTGAAAAAATCATCCCGAAGTGAGGAGTGCTGGAAAATTTTATGAAATAGTGATAAGCGAGAATGTTTTCGACGAAGGCTCAAGGATTGCAAATCTGCACGTTTCTTTAAAGATGTAACGCATGTAACGCAGGTGAATGTTGAATAATCGGAAAAAATAAATCGAGCAGCACGGTTCCGCAGGGCTTCAAGGTTAGAGGCTAGATATACCTGATGGGGATCCCAAATTGCCGCAGCATATTCAATTTTCGGGCGAATGATTGTGATATATGCCTGTTTTCGTACGAGTGGTGGCGCTTGCTTGGGGGTTCGTTTAAGCATTCCAAAAGTGCGGTTAGCAGCTGCCAGGGTTACATTGATATGGTGACGCCACGTTAGGTCAGACTGGAAATGAAGGCCAAGATATTTATAGAAAGTGGAAGACTCAATCGTTCTGTTATTAATGTAGTAAGTGTTGTCAATTCGAGACTTTCAGCCGTTAAGTGTCATTAAATTGGTTTTAGAGATATTAAGCTAGATTAGCCATTTGAAGCACCATAAGGTAATTGCATCAAGGTCAGATTGCAAGCATTGGCGATCGATATCAGAGGAAATTGTGCGGTAAATTACGACATCATCGGCAAAGAGACGAACCCGGGACGTGACGCAAGAAGGAAGATCGTTAATATAGATTAAGAAAAGTAAAGGACCTAGCACGCTTAACTAATATAAACACACAGTTATTCTAAATAAAAGGGATTTCCACAAGTACTTTCTCTCTTCATAATGCCAATCAAATATATTGTACTCACTCTGTTGTATCACTTTTATTCTGTTAGCACTAAATTTCAAGATGTAAGTTCTTGATGTTGCAATGTATATTTTTACTTTTTGATAAATGTTGTATCTGAATCCCGTTTCTTTCACGTTTATGTTATCTTATGATGGACGTTACTTTTCGCGTGACGTTTTTTTTTTATTATCGATATCTTTTTATCTTTTATTATCGATAGACTGCCACGTAATGGACCATGGCCTTTGTCAAGCTGCTGCGACAACCTTTTGCGTAGGTCTCCAGTTTTGTTCTGATAAATAAAAATTGATTGATTGATTGATTGATTGATTGATTGATTGATTGATTGATTGATTGATTGATTGATTGATTGATTGATTGATTGATTGATTGATTGATTGATTGATTGATTGATTGATTGATTGATTCTGTTGCTTAAGGTATTATACGCAAGGCGCGCACTATCCACCAAAACACTATCTAGGCTTCTCGAGATTTTATTCGAGAGGCTCTCTCATACAATAATTTTTCGAGAATGACCTACTACAATGAGCGCTGCAAGTTCTTCCCCGCAATACTGTACATGCTGTGGCGGTGCACGCTTTACAGGCAAATACAGAAAGACCAGCCGGTGCCGTTCGTGCCGAGCATAACATACGCACAGTGCGCGTCAACCTTGTGTAGAGCGCGCGAACGGCGGACATCTAACGGTAGTGGTTAGGCCCGTATTTACATGCGTCGGCCGCGCGTGGGCCCCAACGGCCGCCGTTCCCGCGCTCTACACAAGGATGACGCGCACTGCACGTATTTAGAGTGCGCTGGTATAGGTTTCACCTGGCAGGAATAGAGAAAAATAGAAAGCACGAATGTGGTCATTGAGTCGCCGCACAAAAAAAAAAGAAGACAGTACAAGAATGTTTGAAGCTCAAAACTAACATATCGCTCAAGCTTGGAGGTCAAAAAACAAATCCTCGCGGCATTCGCTATGTCAGCATTTGTCGGGACAACCACGCGGAACAGCAGGCGCCTATCGCCGCTTGGGAACACTGATAATTTTTTTAGGCTTTATTGAACGTAGTACACGAAAAACTAGCTGAAGCGTTCTTGCGAAAGGTTTTCTTGCGAGCATGCTTCGTCGAACATGACGTCAAATATGTTTTACATAACATGTAAAAGAAAACGAAGCAACTCAGGTAAAAGCAGGGGCGCTATAACGTAAAGCTATTCCATACTTTTCTATTCCAATTCTGCAGTCAGCACTCCGCGATTGGTCAAAAACTTTCTTGGGCCACCCCCACTTCGCCTGTAAATCACGCGTCAGGCGAACCGCGATAGCTCGCCATCTAATTTGACGTGCGTACTCTGATTATGCATGAGTGCACTGAACGAAGGAAAAGTAGTTATTTCTGAGTCGACGCCTTCTCGCCGTTCGCCGTCGGCTATCGGTGAAAAGATTTCGGGCTGCACCCAATTCACCTGCCTGTCACGCGACGTCACAAAGCCGTGAAAACTATCCCTGTCAGAGTGACGTGTACGCGTTCAAGAAGCATTAATATGCCGAATAAAACTGAATTTGTCTCTAAATAGCCGCAAGCTGCCCCTTTCCGAAAGGAATAAAATATGGCTGCCGCCGATCGCTCAGGCACTGGCTACTCGCACCTGCCGGAGAGCATGTATTTATCTGCACTTTCGGCAAGTTTACGACCTAGCTCAGCCAACTTTTCCTTGCTTAGGATCCTATTTAGCGGCATTCCTAACCTTCCGTTGCATGCCGCCGCGATTTTAGACAAACCGCAAGGTAAGTAAGGGAAAGCGGACCAATCGCAGGCGCCGGCACCACCCTGTTCATCCGGTTATCGATTTTCACTGCACTGGCTGGGCCCCATCGAATCCCTCTCCACTTGAGCGTGCTCCTCGCCTCTTATCAGCCAATTATATAAAAAAAGCCGCTCAGTGTAGGCAATGTTACTCGTTTTCAAAGCAAACAAAAGTGACCTCCTATAAACGAGGAGAGCATTTTGTTGGTCTGTTTATACAATCCTGCGGGTCACCGCCCGATGCTTGCGTCGACAGTTACGCAAATTTGACGTCAGAAGATTAGAATAAAAACATATTGGAAAAGCTTTACGTTATAGGGCCCCAGGATTGGCCCATGATGGCGGAGAAAAGGTACGCGCAGGTGAGAGTACTAAGTAATGCTTCGATTACCAAAGCACATGTAGTTATGTCAACAGCGGGAATTCAAAGGCCTACTTCTCTTCCTCTATTCAAGCCATGGCGATCTTCGTTAAACTCCAACGAATTCAAATCACATTTCGTAACGATCATGTGCTCTGGCAAAATGACAGACGCAACGCTCTGTAATGTCTTGCGTGCTCTTTGAAGAGGTGCAGTCACACCGCGCCTAAAGCGCACAGAGTGGTTTGACGGTATTTTTACTGCAATGGCATAAAAACGTCATTCTTTAAGTATTATACAATCACAGCGGTTGCACCGTATCCTTGACAGCGTTGCCTATAAAATAAAGGAAGTATCTAGAGTTTACAAAAAATGCCATTTAAGTTTTAGAGAAAGCGCCTAATAGCAGCACTGTGTTAGGGTACTTTGGAATAAATGCGGGTGAGTCCAACTATACAGGGTGCTGTTCGCTAAGAATTAGTTGTATTCAAGTTTCTCACAGTTTATTTCTTATGGATGCGACTTCACGCAAAAGTATGCGCTGCAAAGTTCCTTATGCCGTCAGCTTCAGACCTCGGTTTACCTATTTATAAAGTTATGTCAGACGAACACAGAACGCTCTCTTTAGCTTCAACATCTTGAAATAAAAACAGGCTAAGGACTCTAGCCCATCCTTATCATCTACGCAGGTCATAAGTACAACATAATAGCTATTTTCAAAATACCAAGTACAAAAAGAAATAGCACTTCCATTTTCTGTACTAATATATCAAAAGCCAATGTGCACGAGAAAGGCTTTACAAAATGTATTAGGCAGTCATTCTATGTCTTCCGTTCACTTGCACTGGCACAGGAAGGAACCACCAGCGCTCGAAGAACCTGCAGCTCGAGACAAAAGATATAGAACAGTACAACCAAGCTCCGGAGTAATTATATAATCGTATCAATTCTTAATCTCGTGCTGGAAAACTCGAACAGCGGGCCAATCGGAACATCGTTCGCACCGCCTCTGTCTCATTTATTTATTTATATTTTTTAGCTTTTACTTCTTTCTGAGGGTGTTCATTTTCTACCGTTCCGCGCGACTCGTGGAGCAAAACGCATTAAGGAAGTTTAATGTCCCGCATAATTGTTCGCCTTCCGGCCAACGCTTCTCACCAGGCGCGTTGCACTCGCGGCGAAACCTCGGGGGCAATTCGTTTCCTGGCGTGTGGCTTATCGCTACGAGGAATACTCCCTGCAAGAGAGCATCTACATCTTACTTAAGCTCTCGAAGTAGCCTGTAAACACAGGCAACCACACCGTTTCGAGAGAGAGAGAGAGAGAGAGAGGATGGGTGGGGGGAGAATAAACTTTATTCAAGAACCCCGGTCAGGGTTCGCTACCGTTTCGAGGATTCCATCCTTAGACGCGGTCTGGTGGGTGGACTTCTTATGTTTAACCGTTTTCTTTTCGCTTTGTGTTCCAATATTTCCTGCAATTTCTACGTATTCTTTTGTTTCTATTTTCTTCATGGCAGCAAGTAGCTGTCACTGCGACGCTACATGTTTGTGTTTGAAATCAACAATTGCACGGAAACCCGTCTGGTCGGGAACATACATGACAATTAACAACATTGCGAACAAGGCTCCCGCGCGGGAGCCTAAATATCTTGCTTTTATATACGTTCGTGGTCGTTGTCCATTTATTTTGTTCTCATGCTTGTGCTTGTTTGTTTGTTTGCTTGTTTGTTTGTTTGTTTGTTTGTTTGTTTGTTTGCTTGCTTGTTTGTTTGTTTGTTTGTTTGTTTGTTTGTTTGTTTGTTTGTTTGTTTGTTTGTTTGTTTGTTTGTTTGTTTGTTTGTCTTTAGGACATGTGGGTGTCCACACGATATCAGTCGTACAAAATATATTCCGCACCTGGCGAACCGCATCCGTTCGTGAGCAGTACACGTCCACTTAGCTCTGCGCGTCAAAAACGACCGAATAACGACTCCAGAATCGTTACAGCCGATGCTTAAAAGAAAGCTTTACGTCAGAAGCTCCTATCTAAATTCGTGGGGACACAGAAATTTCCACAACACCGATGTCGGCCTGTGACATTAGCAGTGCTGCAAGATCGCACACTTAGCATGCCTCTAATTTGTCTTCGTCATTATTCACCGCAACCCCCTTTTTCTCTCCTTTCCCTCTTCCTTTTAGACAGAATATCAGGCCAGAGTACAATAGTTCAGGCCGACCTTTCTTCCTTTAGTTGAATGAAATCTCTCACCTAAAATATTAAATTCTGGTGTTTTACGTGCCAAAAACACGATATAATTATAAGGCACGCCGTAGTGGGAGACTCCGGATTCATTTTGATCATCTGGAGTTTTTTAACGTTCACTCAAAGTGTGGTGCACAAGCGTTGTTGCATTTCGCTCCCATCGACATGCAGCCGCCGCGGCCGAGAATTGATCCCGCGACCTCGAGCTTAGGAGCGCGGCGCCAAAGTCGCTAAGCAACTAAAAACAAGGCGGTTGTCTAAAGTATATATATATATATATATATATATATATATATATATATATATATATATATATATATATATATATATATATATATATATATATATATATATATATATATATCGGCAAATTTGTTTTCTTCGCCGTCCACTACACCTATTTAGATTTGTTTAATTGTTTGATTTAAACGTGCGTTCAATGTAAAAGAATAATTTATATTCCACTGAATGTACGCAACAGATCTTACAGTTACGCGAGCAAGAGTTTTAAATAGTGATTGAAAATTGCTACATTTTGAAAACGTTTACAACTCTGTAACTTAGTTAGCAGTAAAAATAGGTATCGCAATGCTCTTATCTGCAGGTATTCAGCCAGCTAAAGCGAAAAAGGCTGATGTAGTGCACACGAAGCAAATTAGTTCCATGTAATTCATTTTTTAATGACAGCTTTTATGCGTGTCCCATATGTACTGAATAAGTAAACGGTGTTAGCGCCGAGCTAAAACTTCCTCTAAAGTTGACACTGAAGTTGAGATCTAAATCAGTTGAGATTAGCAAGGTAGGCTTTAGTACCTCGCGTACGTTCGTCCGGTCGAGAGAAAGAAAGGTTGAATTATGAGTTGAGAAAATCAACGTCAAACTTCGATATCTTGAATTTAGCGCCTGAACCGCAGCGCCGATACGTCATTGTGCCATCGCGGATTTCAATGTGTTTTCTTGCATGTCTTAGCGCGTTAGAATTTCTTGAAAGTTGCTTGAGTGAATTGCTTGTCTTGCCCGGCCTTTACGTCGTTTGTGCTTCTCACTTCTCTTTTGCAAGGTAGCCAACAAACTTACCTGTCTTTATACGTATACATCCTTTCTCTGTCATTTGCGCGCACACCTTTCTTTTTTCTCTATCTTGTTCTTCAATCTCCTCTCCTCTTATATCACCTTTCATTCCCTTTACCCTTCTACCACGCACAGGGCAGCCAGCCGGCGTGCAGAATAAGTAACCTCTTTGTTGTTCCCTCTCTTTTTCCTCTTCCTTGTCGTCATTTCTCGCTGTCCCTCTCTTTCTCCTCAGGATGCGCTTAGTGCAATTTTCACTATCCATTTCCGCTTTGGCCCCAGTCCAATAAACAGCCACTCCGTTGTTCTACGCACGTCTCGGCCGCGATACTCTTACTGTGGTGCAACCAGAAGCAAGCAGACGCCCCTCCCGCGACATCAAACTCAGTTAAAAATTGAGGGGCCTCATCAGAACGTCTAATCTCTTCTCGCAGCTGTTAGTACCAAATTGCATTAGCTTGAGGAAGGCGCCCAAGAACAGTATCTTAGAACAAAGGCGCGGGCAAGACGGGCGTTCGTCCAGTCAGCTCCATTGTTCGAAGGGTCGCGCCCGCCGCGCTGGTTTCCTGTAATGCTGTTACAAGAGCAGCTGTAGTAGCCTTACACTCGTGAGAGATCACTTGTTTTAAACTGAGTCTACATGTTTTACTTCTGTTTTGCGCGGCTTTGTGTGAACAGTGTGGAACATCGTGTACTGTCAGATTATATTAGCAAGAAACGGAGTTCTCTCACCGACAACACTCAGATTCATATCTTGAAAGATATTTCGTTTTTATGATCAAGATCCCGTCTTTCGTCTTTACAATACACTATTCCTGCCCTATTGGAGCTGCAGTACGAGGCCAACCCTAATGTCCCTATTAAAGTACACGTTAAACGCATAAATTATCTTATTAGACCCCAACGAAAGCACAAGTTGAGAGGACGTATATAGTTTGACCATATTTAACTCTAGTGCAAAAGGATGGAGCTAGTCACAAGATAAAAAGAAGGCATACACTATCTCTACACTTACGACTGAATTTTTGTTAAGAAATGATGAGATCAAAAAAAAAATAGGAGCGTACGTGCAGGCTCAGTACAACATCTAAAACGTCATTTTAACAAAAAAAAAGGTAAACTGCTACCAGAACGCCAACATAAGTTAGAAACGATGCCATTTGTGGTCGAGAAACCAAATTTCAGCCGTGTTCAACTGTCCAGAGAGTTGGCTCGCGCACTTGTTCGGTGATTTGTCAATAAACTATGTTTCTACTATCTCCTTTATTAGAACGTCACAGTGTCAACACAGTACCATGGTTTCACTGAAAAGCGGCCGGCAACCACACCTATACTGCGCAGTCTACAGTGATTCTGCAATTCAGCTACAATTCTAAAGCTCCTGTAATTGTAGCATATACAGTTCAGCCTACAGTGTTTCTACAATTCAGACACAACCTATGTGTCTGCATCTGCATCTGAAGAGCAAAGCTACTCTTTGAAATGCCTTCTGTGTTCACACCTTGTGCAGCATTGTAGGCGTGTGTGGATGCGCGCGCAGAGACATTTCTAGGCGTTTCATGTACTTAACGCCTCTAACAGGAAAAACGAGGTTTTGACTATTTTCATTTAACCCATAAGTAACACGCACACACGCTCCTAACATTTCCCCCATTTCCTCAAGATATAAGCTTCGCGAGCGAGCTAGCTAGCTTTTTTTCAGAAAACCGTGAAAACAAGCATATAATGTTTCCGAGCGCTTCTAGTCGCACTAACATAACCAGGAAAAAAACATGTAGGGCTCACACATTACGGCTTCTCAACGTTTCACCAAAGAGAGATATCACAACTTTGTACACTGAAAATCTTGCAACCTTACAACGTTTTTTATTCCTTTCTTTCCTTATATATATATATATATATATATATATATATATATATATATATATATATATATATATATATATATATATATATATATATATATATTCTTTGCCTTTTCAATTGTGTGCTCTCAGGCGTTTTCCTCGCGAAGCCATCTGTAAAAGCGGCACCGCCCGCACCGCAAAGCCCGTTTCGTTTCATCCACCTCCCTGAATCAGCAGAGCGTGCGTTCCCCAGTCTGCGCTCATCAGTGAGGTTAACGTGACCGTGCAACCTGCTACTGCAGTGCCGAGGCGCCCAGGCAGCGCTAATGCCGAAGTAGGACTTGTAGGGCTTACTTGGGCTTCCACCGACACTAACCAGAGCAACAAGGATCATGGCGCGGTCCGTTCTCACCGCTAGGCGCTAGGCTTAAATTGCGCGTATACGCGTGTACTGGTCCCTTTTCCAGACCTCTCGCGTGATGGTGTACTTGTGCACGCGCCCACTTTCTGCTCCTAAGCCATGCTCTACACCGCACCGATTGGTGTACGAGTACGTACGAAAAGGCAAACACGAGAACGTAGCGTTAAAAGAGACGTATTCAGCTAAGCTTATGCTAGCGAAGTTCTGTAACGAAATGTTCTACAACTTCTTCTCCCATTTAAATATTGATCCGCTGCACTAAAACTTAAGTGAGTCCTTAAACGTCGGTTTCACTAAACTATGCCACATTCAACTAACGAATTTTCATACTTGTCGCAGGCTTACAAAGCGACGCGGGCACTGCTACATTTCATGAATGCGACTGGCCTCAGTGACCAATTATAGGCGTGAGGTTATGGAAATCCGCACGAATTCACACCAATAGTACTTTCTTCCCTCCCGCTACTTTCTTTTCTTCCTTTAAACCACTTCCCATGTGTAGGGTAGCAAACCGTACGTGTGTCTGGTTGACCTCCCTACGTTTCCTTCATTCCTTTTCCCCTCCTCTTCCTTCTTAAGATCACTTTTCTGGAAAGAGAGCAAGGCTAGTTGTTGTTGTTGTTGTTGTTGTTGACGTATTGACTGCGACCGTACGAGATACTTCCTTACTATATTTTCAAAATCATTGTGAAATCCCTCTAAAAATGGCACATAATAATTATAGGGGGATTGACTGAGAATCAGGAGGAGATGCTCTTTCATTTGGTTCGTTGGTTTCTCCTTCTTTTCGTGCTTCTCCTTCCTTCCTTCCTCTGATCTTTCCTAAAATTTAAGTAGGGACTTTTCCTTTTCTGTCTGATCAAATGGCAAGTGAAAATATTGAGGGATCGTGCCACTGGGTGTTAGTTTCTATAAGAAGCAACGCATATATCCTTTCTGTAGTCTCCTATTAAATAACGTTGAAAAGCGTCTACGTGCTAGAGCAAGCTGCAATCTCGTGGCCCTATCTTGGTGCGCGGTAATGGAACAATAACAGCTAAGCTCCTCAGGGAAATACTATACACGCCTTCCACCAGCCAGGATGTATCAGTTTTCTCTTTCTTTTCTCAATTTCTAAAATAAGTTGCACGAATAATAAAAGCAACGAATTTATGTTACGGAACGAGCTTACGTAGAAAACAAACCAGTCTGTCTGCCTCCTGAGCCTTGCAGTGTGCAAGAACAAAGCGCGTCCTGTATTTAAACATCAGCCAATCAACTTTTTTTTTTAGCGCGAAAGCATTACATGCCCCGTTACGCGAAAATCCGGAGCTGCCGGCGTAGCCACAGAGCGATGGTACCTGAATGGCCGACGGCGCACAGAGTAGAAGTACGTCAAGAATGCTCGGACTGACGTCAAATTTCTCAAGGACGTTCCTGTAATCGAAGTAAATCAATGACTTTGAAAAGAAAATTTGGGAAATTGTGGTCTAAGTGGCAATCGAACCCGGGCCTACGGAGTTGCGACACCAGCACGCATCCCCAACGCCACAGCAGGTTTTTGTTCATTGGTATAATAATCAACCACGCAATGTCAAACACACATGTTACAATTGCTTCATATCCAACGAAGGTTTCATACGGGACACCCAATCGGGTACACACTTTTGCGCTTTTTTTTTTCCATTTCCAGAAAAGAAATGAGAGACTCACGAAAGTACGCTATAGCAGGACGAGCATCAACTTCTGCGTGGCGAACAGCCATGCGTGACGTCCAACTACTATGCAAAGCCAATAACATAGCAATATCATAATGAAAACCATCCTCGTATTCAACCATCAGGTACGTTATTCCCTGTGCATCCAAAGGGAAATCCTTCTTCACGCTTCTTTGCAGGACATCCCAGAAGAACACGCCATCCCAGCATTCCAGGAATACATGTTCAATCGTTTCTGGTTTGTGGCACAAGAAACAGTCGTCACCCCACTGAATGAAGAAGCCCTTTCCAGAAAGCCATGTCTTAACTGGTAAGACGCCTGCATGTAATTTAAGGAAGAAAGTTTTCACCCCTGGACGCACAGGCATGCTTTTTACACGTTTCAGCACTTTTCGCCATGTTCCCCCAGAGAAATTAGACCGGTACAATAGAATTGAGAGATCGAAATCACATAAATCCTTATACAATTTTTTCCTGGATGCAGTACTTAAAATCCAAAAGAAAATCGTGCCTCCAGGAAGCGACACAACTCAACAACCTCTTTCTGTCTGCCTTCGCTAGTAAGAATCGCCGAAATACTTCACCGGTGTTGTTACCCACTGCATATTCAGGTATAACTATGGCGTGAGATTCCAATCCCCATGCCAAACCAATTCCAATTGATTGCACTTCCGCTTACCTCACAAAGGCGTTTTACAACGGTAATAACCTCCGCAACACTTTCGAGATTTGAACAAAAAACAGATATATCGTCTGCATAGGCCAGAACGCGTACTTCACATGCAAAAAAGGAGAGGAGAAATAGGGCATCCTTGGCGAACTGAGCGCCGCACTTCGATGAGATTTCCCACTTCTTTGCTAAAAACCAACCGAGTACTACAACCACTGTACGCCATAGGAGCAGCTTCTGTTATTACCGTACCAACATTTGCATGTTCTAAGACAGTTATAAGCAAGTCAAGGGGGACGCGCTCAAAGGCCTTCTCAAAATCAATCTGGAGCATCGCCACTGCACCCTTCATGACATCGCAACGCTCTTATACACACCTTGCTTTGGGAATGTTGGTAAAGATGCTTTTGCCCTTTATTCCATATGTTTGATGCGGGCCCGCTATTTTTTTATTACACTCTGAAACCTTCCAACCACTATTTTCATAAAAATTTTGTAATCTACGTTTGTTAAACTGGTGTACCGATAGGCTGATACCTGCCGAAATTTGATAGAATCGTTCGTTTTCGGAATGAAAGCACTATGGGAAGTGAAAAATGATGGAGGCAGAGGTTTAAACTCAAAGGCTTCTTTGAATAAGCGCCGCAATATTGGAGACACTTCTCGCTTGAAGGTCGCGTAAAAGCCGCATTAAGCCCGTCAGGGCCAACATACTTTCCTGGATTTAGGCCATCGATCGCTTTCTCTACCTGCCCTACCGAGATTTAAAGTTCCAAGCTAGCCTTTGTTTCGTGATCTAACTGTAGCATGAAGGACAAGAAATTCACTTTTAAAACGGTCGCTACCTACCGTACCTAACGAAAACAAAGCACTATAATACTCGTAAGAGGCTTGCTCAATCTCGTGTTTCGCGCTTGTCACGACACCGTTATATACGATATCTGCTATTGTATTACGTCGCGCATAACTTTTTTCCGTACCTAGCGCGCGCTTTGTAGGCCTTTTGGCCATTACCGCTTTCTCTGCTCCAGTACCAGTCGGTAGACTCTCTTCTTTGACAAGGGATTACAAGTTCGAAGGTAACAGTTTCTCATGAATTCGTTCTGAATGTTTCGTTCGAATGTTTAAGTAAGCTGCTCCTTTCTATAGCTTTCATTTCAATATTTTGCTTAAACGTTTCTCAGTTCGGCCCAATCTCCGAGTTATTGTCTTTGTACAGTTCTTGCATGCCCTCAAGTGCTATAGTTTTAAAAATATCGTCATCAAGAAGTTTATTATTAATTTTCCATGACTCCTAGTTAAATTTTCCTTTATTTTTTACTTCTAATGCTAAACATCACGAGGCAATGGTCAGTGAAGGACAGAGGGGTTGCGCAATAATCCTTACACAGAGGAACAATATCCATCGACACATATGCAGGATCTAAACGTGCGTGACTAGAACCTTGAAAATGTGTGAATTGGACGTCATGCGCACTGGCAATACATTCTCACACGTCTCCAAAAGCGAAGTCGTTGATGACATTCATTAACTTTACCGTGCTAGTCTCACGATGCGGCGTAGTACTCGTTTTGCCTCATGATAAGCATATACAATGAAAATCGCCTAGAAGGATGAGTATACGATCAGTGTTACAATACTCACTAATGCGACAGAAGAAATTTAAACGCTGTGCAACGTTAGCTGGAGCATGCAAACAAACCATGCACCACTCATTGCAGGCAAAAGCAATATCACAGACTACAAAGCGGCCCATTGGACAAGTTTTAACCAAATGTGTAACAATCCCTAAGGAACTATGTACGAATAGGACACACCCTCCCGACTTCTCAACTGCATGACTGACGCACACATCATAATGCGCCGAGAACGGGCGCAACATGCCCTCGGTCTGGTCTTCACCTTCAACTTTCGTTTCCTGCACTGCGATTATATCTAATTATTGTTCTATCGCAATACGATACAGCTGATTTCGCCTTCTTTTAGCCGCTAATCCTCGGATATTAATTGTCCCTACGTGCGGGGCCTTTCCAACGACATGTTTTTCCTGCCGGACGAGACCGCCGGCAAGACAGGGCCTCATTATCCATCTCGACACTTTGTGCACTCGCCATAGTGGCGTTTAAAGGTTAGCCTCTTTGCCGCCCCTTGTAAGGGACGACGCGTGCGTCCGAACGGCGCTGCGAGGTTTCTTCTTCATCCCATTCGCATCGAGCGATGCTTCAACCTGTCTGAGACGCTGCTCCTACGACACCAACGCCACATCGTCATGGCGACGCTTAGCTGGGGTTGACTCCGCGTCCATTATTGCCACAGCACTTTCGTCGACCACTGGCTTTGTGCTTGCTACCTGCTGCGTCTGAAAGACGCCACTGGCCGCGTCCATGGACTCTCGTTGGTTCCTCATCCTGAAACACCGGGCCAACGCCGGCCGCGTTCACTGTAGCGGTCTCCTGGTGTTCACCAGCGCTAGGACCCATCATGGCCGACGCTTGCAGCCAGGAGACGCTGCCTTCCTTATCTGCCCTCTGGTCGATTTCGTACTTGTCAGCTGTAGAGGGTTCTGTAGCTTGCTCTGCCTCTTCCCCATATATGACCAGCTCACTTTGGTCTACAACCGTACATCTGCCAACAGCTTTGACGTAGCTGGGAGTACATGCCTCCTCTTCGTGGCCAAACGCGTGAAATTCGTCACACTTCGGAACCCTACAATCTCGCCGTATATGACCCGTGTGCTTGCGACGAAGGCACAGAGGGGCTCAACCTGGCGCCACAATGAGCGCTTTACTGCTGCCAAGTCGCATGTGGTGGGGCACGTGGTACAGTGACATACCCTTCTTCAAGAACAATCGCACAAACTTAGAGAATCAGCACATTCGAAGCCCTCCGCTTTCCAGCTATCGTTGGTCACCTCCTTCACTTCACCATATTCACTGAATGCCCTCCGAATGTTATCGTTCCCGACATCCAAAACCACCCAATGCAACTTCGGACGCACCTCTTGCCTGTTGGGATCGATGACGATGCAAAGATGGTTCTTGACGACCAAGCGACCTGCTTCTATAAGCTTCTTTTTAGCTTCATCCGTCCGTAGGTTAACGAGCCAGACTTGGGACATCTTGTAGGCATCTGTCACAGCAACGTCCTTGATGACGCCGGCGTCTTGCAGGGGCTTTCGAAAGTCTCCATTGCGATACGGACGACCTGAGAATTCGCAGTGCAACATGACCGCACGCTTCATAGCTTCACCTGATGAAACATTGGGCAGGATAATCCTGCAGTCCTTGGGCACGGAAAAAGACGGGCTACCGCGCCCGTTGACGACCGCTGTCGCAGTTCGCTCAGAGCCAACCGTCCTGCGCCCGCACACGTTGGTGACCGGAGGCAGAATGATGCCACGGCACCTCCACGGTTCTGCTTGACTATATATGTGCCAAGTGCACATCTATAGTCATTGCACACTTCACGTCTACATGTGTGACCTAGTGCGTGCGTCATCGGCCACGTGACGGCGCAGCCAACGGGGAGGAGGCGGCGCCACGTCATGAGTGTGTAAAGCGAGTTTATAAAATGAAAAGGGTTTATGTCTAGCGCTCCTTCAAGTTGTGAACTACTCGCGGGAAAGCGATCACACTGACACACTTCGCACGTTTTGATTTGGCCTTACCGATGCGCAGTTATAACGCAAGCGAGAGCTTGCATGGTCAAGAAACGCGCGGACTAAAAAAGAAATAGAAACATTTCACCAAAGCAATTACAATGCTTTCGAATTCTCACACGTAAGCAGTATTAAGTGTCTCTGTCGATTCCCCCGCCCCCCCCCTTTATCTTAACGACTTGACGTTTCGCCGCGCCGGTAGTTAAGCGCGCGCCTGTTCATAAATTTAACGGCTGGATTTCTGCACTCCAGACACGCTTTAACGACTCGGTGAGAACAACCTGCGGCGATAAATTCTCGTTTCAGAGCGCTCCTTTTTACTTCGCAGACATCTGCGCGCCCATCGGCGAAGCGTGGCACGGGCAACTGCTGCTTTTCGTCTTTCTAATGGTGCAGCACGTGTCGGCTTCGGAACGACGGAAGCTGCGGAACGGAGCGCGCGCATCATAGCTTCTCCGCACATCCGCGCGTCACGAATGACGGCGACAAAAAAAAAAAAAGTCGTGACGTAAGTGAAGACAAGACGCAGTTTCCTCGTTGCCCGCAAGTGGTGCATGTTTGCACCTGAGGCGTGACCCCACAAATTTCCTGTAATCTTCCTGAGCGCCAGATTCTCTATACACTATTATGGCAATAAGCCGTGTTTCTTAGTTACGCATAGAAACGCTAAAGACGTGGTTCATTTTCGATCCAATTCAATTTATTCGGACGTTATGTACAGCATGCGCACGAAGTGGGACAAAAGGAGGCAAGCACTGCGTGCTTCCTGACAAAGGTCAACAACCCGGGTCAGTCAGCGGCTAAGCAAAACAACAGAAATATATGATAGGATAGGAATAAACTTTATTTGTCCAGCGGTTATTGCAACAGAAACATAAGAAGCAATGGTATAGGTAACATAGTAAGCAGGAAACCAGTTCAAACAAATAATAAAACTAGAGGAGAGAGAGAGCGAGAGATGCAAATTAGAGAAAGGCAGGGAGGTTAACCAGAGTTAAAGCCTCCTGTGTGCTACCCTGTACTAGGGGAAGGAAAAGGGGAAGTAAAAACGGAAAGGAGAGCGGGGACAAAAAAAAAGACGAGATCATTATAGTCTTTCTAAGACTAGAGGAAATACCTACATAGCAAGAATCCAATCGAATGGCATGCAGAAATTCATATAAAGAATCTTATTTCAGGCAGGTAGGATGGTTTATAAAAAAACTTCTACAGGAATACATGAAATACATTGACTAGTACATTGAAGAGATAATACAGACATAAGTGGTATAGCAACACTAGGCGACAATAAATAGTAACTGTACGGCTGTGGGTCATGCAAGAAATTAACAGGGAACGTGATGACACGAGGAAGTACACACATAATTCTATTACATGCTTCAGAATAGAACTGATAAGAGCCCGAATCATTCAACTGGGATAAAAAAATAGTCTCGCCTTATTTCTTAAACTAAAATACAATTCAACATGCTTGAGACACCTTGAGTGAGAGAAAGAGAGAGAAAAAAAACAAGAAGCTGAATGCAGACAGGTTAACCATATTAAGTGTCCGGTTGGCTACTCTGCACAGAGGGATGAGGTAAAGGCAGAAACGATGAGAAAACAAGAGAAGATAAAAAACATGAAAGAAAGCATCAGCTCGCGCACTATAGTTTTTCGATCAGTCCAGTTTTTTTTTCTATTTAAAAGCACTCTAGCGCTTTTAAAGCAGTTAGGGGCGACGTCGGCTAGGACTATGCAGCGTCCAAGAATTCTGGCTTCCCTAAAAGGGCGGTTGTCAGTCTTGTCGAGCGTGGTGGTGGGAATTTCAATTTGTGCAATTGAAACGACGACAATCACACAGAAGGTGCGCTATCGTCTCTTTGCACCGACAAACTTCCTATTCGGTACTTGCAGCCATTCTCATGAGGTAGCAGTACGCATTAGTAAAAGTTACCCCAAGCCATAAACGACAAATGCGAGTAGCTTCCCGTGGTGGTAAGTCGTACTGAAGACTGAACTTCAGATGTGGATCCAGGCAACAAAGGCAAGAGATGATACTTATTACGCAAACATAAATCCTGGTTATCACTTGAATGAGCTCCATATGAAGTTCGAGGCCGTTCAGAAATTAGCGAAGTAACACGTAGGTCGTGCTACAGATTACGAAAGATATACTCGTAAGTATTACTAAATGATTTAAAGTCTTGCATGATTATGTTACACATGTATACTTCCACACGAAGTTCATAACATTCTAGGAAGGGAAGAATATGAAAACTCTAAGTAGGTCGCTCTCGTGAATCGGGCATTTCCAGAGAAAACTTAAAATTCTGTTTTGCATCGCAATCCGACGATCGTAATCTCTTTCGTTACATGTCCTCCATACTAGGAAACAATGATCGAGATGAGAATGGGAAAACGAAAACTATAGTTGTGTTTTCCACAGCCGAAGGCAGGAGGATCTTCATGCGATTTAGCATACCAATAGAAAAAGCTACCTTCTTTTTAACATCGTTTACGTGATCACCCCAGGTTGAATCGCTGCTAAAAAGCGCTCCCGAAAAATCGGCATGAATTCGCGCGTAGAAGTCATATATTTTAAATAAAAGATTGCTTGAAATTATCATTAGTTGGTTTATATTTTGCACAAATAATTATGATCTGCGCTTTGTTACCGTTTAATTTGATTTCATTCATAGACAACGAAACTACAGACTCCTTAAGCCAAGCATCAGAACGCTATTGAAGTAGTTGAAGTAACATTTACTACATCATTGATATGTATAGAGAGAATACTAGGGCTCCCAAACTAGATCCTTGAAGTATGCCGTACTTCACTATACTAACGTCATGGTGGAAGTCGTGTAGCTTTTCGTCAAGTAACTATGTATAAGTAATTTAGCTACACCGCGAATTCTATAAGTATGTAACTTTTAAAGCAGAATGCTACTTTAACGGGATCAAACGCTTTGCAAAAATATTTTCAAAAGATAGATTATGTAAAGTCTTTGTTAATTCTGTGTTCTGAATCAATGCGTTCTTCATTTGCACAGCTTATCCTTATGAATGACACAGGTTACTAAATACTTAGAGGCCACGAGGATCGCGTGTGCACGATGTCTGCTATCTGGTGCATCTCCAGAAGAGCAGGATCAAGAAAAGATCAGGGGCACGTCTGTTGAATTTTCAGACAAGCACCGATTTCTTCAAGGGACAAATATTCGTTTCGAATTTTTTATAGTCTTCAGCGTGCCACTTTATGACTTTGTTGGGTAGAAAACTGCAACCTCAGGTTCCGCTGTTGCTCCCCAATATGAATCGTCCCCGCCATACCGGACGAGTTGACGTAATCCCCACGTGATCTCCCTCTCTGCCACTCTCTATGAATCAGCCAGTGCTGACGACACATGGGAGCGGGCAATTATAGCCCGCTCCTTAACCTTTCCGGACACCCGTCGCGGTGGCTTAGCGGCTATGGTGCTTGGGACGAAATGCAAATACACCCGCGTTCCGTGCAATGGGGGCGCGTTAAGGATCCCCTGGTGGTCAAAGTTAATCCGGAGAGAGAGAGAGAGAGAGAGAGAGAGAGAGAGTTAATCCGGAGTCCCCCACATACGGCGTGCCTCATAATCAAATCGTGGTTTTCGCGCGTAAAACGCCAGAATTAATCGAATCTTACTGGACAAAAGCGGAAGATCCGGAGCAGAAATGTACACGAGCAAAGAACTTAATAAAGTGCTTTAACGTGCGTAATATGTATTTTTATAAAATAATTCACCGCAGTACCGCTGCTATTACTAATAGTAAATTTATTTATGTATTTATTTTTACATACATACTGCAGCCCTAATACGTGGGCCATGCAGGTTCACTTTACTGACATAGAAAATAGAGAAAGCAAGGCAATGAGGCAGATTATGTTAGGCAGATTGACGACATCTGCTACTTCATCATGTGTTCACACGTCTACTCACACTCAACGACAGTCACGTTCAAAATCATAACAAGGTCTTGAAATCGTACCTTCGAAACTTCGAACAGGGGGTTCAAATTAATAAAGTTCTTCTTCCTCACTTACGTTGAAAAAAGAAGCTCACATTCTAGATAGGTAATCGCTCTGCTCTTTGTAAACTGATTACCACTTGCGCCGCGGGTCGTTTCTTCCTTTGTGTAGAAGGGTCCAGCAAAAATGCAAACAGAACAAAGTTTATGTGCTCGGAGGCAAGATGCTGGCATTGGCGGAAAGAGGCACTCCCGAGTCGCCAGCCAGGGTGAGCTGAGAGACCATCAAACTCAGGCCAGCAAGCTCTTCGCGCTTTTCTTTTTTTTTTTTTCTTACTGAGCGACACAGCTGCCCGTGGCGTTCTCGCTCGCGTATACCTTGCGCTAGCCAGTGATGTTTTGCTTCACAACGCAAGTGAAAACTGAGGAAGGGTGACGTCGAAGGACAAGAGCAAGACGATGAACCTGAAGTGGAACCGCACTAGCTTCGCTTTTGCCTCATCGGCACAATTTTCTTCTTTCTTTCTTTGCTTTTCTCTTACGGTGGTTTTCATCTTGCTCTGGTTTCGCAAATGAAGGGCATTACAGAACTTCTGATTCTGCCTTGTCAGCATACTCTTGCAAATATTCCCTCACGGCTACGTGCCATACTTCTAGGACATGAAAACATTGGTCTTTGTCGCATCAGCAGCAAAGTTATTCCTACTGCTATCCAATGCCTCTATACGTGCCTAAGCACAAAGCAAGCTTTGAAGTAATATCTAAAGCTTGCTACGCGTGTTGCGTGCAATAGATGACGTCGTAGGGAGTTGGAGACAAGTTTCTTTAGCTGAGTCTTCGCTGATATGAGGAACGCACATGTAAAAGAGAAGTCGACAGAAAGAAGAAAGGCAAGGATCACAACCAGAATGCGAAATCCGGTTTGCTATCCTACACGGGCCAATGGAGGATGGGGATGTAGAGATGTAAGATAGTAGAGAGAGAGAGAGAGAAAGAGAGACCACTGACACACGATCGTACCTGGTCACGATCACCGCACAATATCAAGCACAGGGTCACGCGCAGCACAGAGAATGCCAGTTCTGACTAGAGCCCTTCATGCAGGCCCATTGTCCTTAAAAACTGCATAGCAATGTCTTTGGCACGTCAGCTACGTTTTCTGACCACACAGTGATGGAGCATAGATCACGAAAGTCACCTCACTAGCAGAACTTGTTGCTGGACGAGCTAAGGTACATTTTAAGAGGACGCTTTAGCTCGGGTGCTCCTATCTAAATACATGTAAAAGCAGAATTCGTTTTTCTCGGCAACCACTGCACCAAATTTAACAAGGTTTATTGCATTTAAAAGAAAAACTTAAAATATAGTGATTGTTTGTTTCGGATTTTTCATTTAAGTCGTCAATTTTTTATTAAATATTGGCAAAAATCGAAAATTTTCAGAAAACGATACTATCAAGTTTACAACTCTGTAACTCAGCAACGAAAATTGATAATACAATTCCGTGAATTGAGTCTAATAGTACATCTAAAGCGGACAAAATTGATATGTTACACATGAATGTCAAGAAATTTAGTAATATGGAAATATAGGTTTTGCAGAACCCTTGTAAACAACGTAATAAATTCACGTAAGATATAAAATGACGTTTCCAATTTGTCTGCTTTCAGTGATCTAATGGATCCTGTTTACATAACCGAGATATCTGCATTTTATGCAGAGCTATGAATCTGAAAGCTTCGTGCTTCTATTTTTTCAAACTTTCGAATTTTTGGAAATTTTTTTAACAATATCCAGGACCTAAATAAAAATTCCGCGACCAACAGTCACTAGAATTTACCTTGCTCTCTCAAATGCAACAAATTTCATTAAAATCGGTCCTGGGGTTATCTCAGAAAAACGTTTTTCGCGTTTTTACATGTATTTGAATAGGCCGCTTTGGAGTTGGGCCCGAGCTAAAGCTTCCTCTTAAGAATAGCGGGAAGGGCGCAAACACATGTACATGCAACCTATAGCGTACTCAAAGGGGCTTGCTTGGCACTTTGTTTTGCGTTCATTTATTTTATGTACGCAGTAAGCTGCAAGTGCATGTGTTTGCGTCCTTCGCGCTGTCACCTCATATATGTTGAAGCAAGTTCATTTGCTGATCTGCAAATTGGTTTCTTGCGCTCAAAATTAGCGCTTATTGTTGTCGTTCATGATTATTGCTCTATGTGCAACGCACAATAACGGGGACAAGAGTAACGCCGACCATAGGAAGGAAAACACAAACTGACGCGAAAAACTGCAAACGCATATTTCGCTTCTCTGTGCCGATTTGTGCTTTCCTTCCCCGCTAGTGTGCGCTGTACATCAGTGCAAGAACAATGAGCGTGCGCCCCCTAGTCAAATTCATCGCTCCGCTTAAGCGACGGAACTTTTTTTTTTTCTGCTCAAATGGTGGTAACTAAAATGATTGTGGGCACATATTACAGTGAACCATCGTACCAGCTTTTGCACGAGTGTGGGTGCAGGGGTATTGAATGTCTACTTTACGATTACGGGCTTCAGCGAAGTAAGAAACTTCAATTTCCGAAGAGACTCGCAGCATAATAGCCACTGCTTGCTACTCGGAACATATGACGCAAGAGGGATAAATTAAGTTACTGTAAATGTATGCCATCAATAGTATCTTCGAGAACTAATCTTCAGTCTTCATTAAAACTTTCTGGGCGAGTTGGTGCACACTCTATTTGAAAATTATAACAGCACTAACACATTCGATCACAAAAGAACAAGGACGAGACACAAGCGAAGACTCTGGCTTTCAGTCTATCGTCAAATGGAAGGGACGAAGGAGCTGCTGTGTGCCTTGAGTGCCTTGGCCCATGAGACACAAGAACTATATTTTTTCTCTATCTCGCACAAATAAACATACATGCAAATGAACAATGTAGGCAAGTTTCGTCAAACCTCGTCATCTCACAGTGTTATATTATATAGCTATACAGCAACGCTGGCGATTGTGCTCGTAATGAGGTACAACTGCGATGCGGCTGGTGAAGTTATCCATGCAATATGATTATTTGTCTACAGTAAAGTCATTACATCATGCTTGGCTGAATAAATAATTGCGTCACGCAGAATGAAAAATCTACCTTTCGAGAAAAGATCCGAGAGCAAAAGAGCCTTGTGGTACAGACAGCATGTAATAACGAAAACGGTCTTGAAGTGGACAGACACGTACGGCCTCATCGTAAGTATAGCGAGACGCTACGTGGAATCTGAGTGAACAAAATGCCTCCATAGCGAGATAAAAACATGATGGTGTTGCTTGAAGGCGTTGCTAAAACACATATGAAGCAACAAAAAAATGTGACGGTGTCATAGAAACCGGTTATGTATTATTAACTCGTGTACTTCATTGGCGCCGTCGGCACATCTAACTTACCGTCATCCCCTGCCTGTAGGCATGCGAGTCCTCGCCTTTGTAACAACCAAGCAAACACAGAAACACACAAACACAACTAACAAAACAAATTTAGCGGTTACACATTATGCTCTTGTCTCTTGATCGAATTAGGTACAGCATAATTGCGATAATACTGCTGTTCCTCACCATTCTCGTTAACGCTTAGCCCAAGAACACCCTGTTGAGAAAAACAAAACAAAGTGAATGTTTTTCGTTGCTCTTCCTTCTGTAACTAATTAATCTTGAGATGTTCTCGAAGTTACAACGGAATAAATATGATATCGTAATCTAATTTAATACCGGGTACAAGTCCGCCGTAAGTCTCGTTTTCGTCTGCATTGCTTTGTTTGACAGCTTTCAGCAGCTGGTATTGCTCGTTGCGCCCGACTCGCTGAAAGTGGTGATAGCATGCAGTCGTTCTAAACGTTACAGGCTGCATTTTTTTTACGATGTTATGCGAAGCTTCCTAATGGAAATATGACTAGATGTCAAATTGCCTGTGAGATCATACAGGCCTGAAGCTGCTTGCGCCTAATATTAAACTTGGAGACGCAGCAAATGATCCCACGCAAAATTTTTCACTTGCACTCGCTTTGCAACTCTGCTGTAGGAATGCTGGTGTTCAGTGCCGTGCAGGAAGCTTCGACAGTTTCCAATAACATCGCGATGCACGCGAGAAAACTTAGTGCCTCGGGGACAGTTCAGACACTTTTTATTCGTGTCCGTTTATTTTTCCTGCTCCGGCATTTTTGCTTGCAGATCGGTACTATATTCTTTGCCGCGATTCTTCTTCAAGCGCGCCTCGGGGCATTGCAATAATGAATCAGACACGTCTCCAATCCACCCCTCTTTAATGAGAAAATTCTGTACCCTTCGCAGACGAGTGTCATCTTCCTTTGCCTTCTCGCCAAATTAATTCTTTTTCTTCCCGTCCATATCGCTTCTCAATCAGAACAGAAAGCGATGTCAGCATGTATCGCCCTTCTCCGAATGCTGAGCAAAGCAGGCCGACTACAGAAGACTGTGCGTCATGTAGGCTTGATCTCCAGGTCAGTGCTGTAATCATGGCTTGTCCATTTCGAGCAGTACTGCACAGAATTCATCTACGCAGTGCGACTCTTTTATACAGGCTGTGGCTTAGGGTAACCTTCCCAGGACCTCATCAAATAAATTGATATAAGGATGCATACACCCTCTGTTGATGAGAAGAAATCATTTACTCCGTTGTTAATTAACTGATTTATTTGATGATATTCGAAGTATTCGGAACTTTATTCGCCGGCTTTGACTGCTCTGTTAATAAAATTATCTTCACTTTTACGCAGTGAGGCTGCATTTAGAATAATGGCGACAGAATTTGAAGAGGGGTGCTGCTGTGTTTGTTTTCACCGTCAGATTTGTGCGAGTGTACTCGACCGTTCGGTGCGGTTTCTTGTGCGCGCATGCATCTGCTAAGTACTCCCTCTCTCCCACCTGCCGGTGCACCTTCTCGCCCTACACCAGTGCAGAGCAGCAAACCACATACTATACTAAAGCGCCCCCAATAGCACGACATTGCAATATGTGGAGCTGTTACGTTGAATTAGTTGTGTGAAAACGCCTTCGTTCATAGCAGAATGCAGCAACCGCATATATGTCGTCTTCACGAATTCCGTGACTGCATATTTTACAGTGGCATCAGAGGCCCACTGGCGTGACGTCGTGAGTCTGAGCTTCCCGGTCTTTTACTACCTGGAGACGTTTTTTATAACGTAGCTAACCTAATTTCTTTTTCTTTCTTTCTTTCTTTCTTTCTTTCTTTCTTCCTTTCTTTCTTTCTTTCTTTCTTTCTTTCTTTCTTTCTTTCTTTCCTTCTTTCTCTCCTCTTCTATCTATCTATCTATCTATCTATCTATCTATCTATCTATCTATCTATCTATCTATCTATCTGTCTACAACTGTAAAACAAGTTGACAGTCGCTTTAGCGTACGCTAAAGAGGATGAAGGCGTACTTTGACATCCTTATTCGATTGCATTGTTACTTCCTATTACTTGGTTTCCCCACCAAAAGTAGTGGGTGCGAGTGCCTTAGTTAACTACATCTTAATTAACTGCGTCCTAATTAACACCAGCGGTCGTGAGTTCGACGCCCACCAAGAGTCATAGGTTCGAGAGCCTTAATTAACACCAAGAGTGGTGGGTTCGACTGCCACCAATGGTCGTTGGTGGTACCATCACTTTCGGTGCCATTGAATTTTGGTGCCGTAACGCCGGACGGTAATTTTTTCGATAACGCCGCGGCAAGGGATTTTTCAATCCATGAGGCAATTAAGGCTTTCGTCTTAATAACTGTTGCTTATTACGTGAGAGAATATGGACACCGTCTGACACTTTAAATACGTAGGTCTATGCGGGCTTACTGGTACCAGCTGTCGTACTAGTATACATGTTGTTCACAGCCTACCGTTGTATAATGTCAAAGCAGCCTAGTCTTGCGTGTGTCTTAAGCCTCTCGTGGGTGCACATCTCCTGTCGTACATGCTGCTCTCAAAGGGCTTATAGTCCTCTTTGATTGTTTCTTTATCTCCTTGTCTCTCTTTAGTCTCCTCTCCTGTCTCTGACATGCCAGGAAGCGCTAATCCCGTTACATCGGCGAGGGGACCCAAGTATCTGCTGCACTTTCAAGACACACGTGCTCCTCGTAATCCTCCAATGGCCTGACTGCGCAGTAGCCGCACTTCCGGATGTTTTGCTTGCGTCCAAGACATCATTAGCGAAGACGCTTCAGCCTCGAAGTGAAATGCCACCGTCGTTATCCCGGGCAGTCCTAAAAGGCAAAACCTGCGCCGAGTATTAGTTGGTATGAAGGTGCTTGCCTTCTCCGTAGTGTTCATCTGACGCAGAATAGACCCTCCACTTCGACGCGGGGGACGGGATGACCTGATGCTATTCCTTCGATTCCTTCGATTCACGGTGTTGGCATTAATGCTTTCTCTGTAAGAGTGTCTAAGCGGAAAAAAATTTCGTGTCCATCTATTCAGTTGCACTATATATATATATATATATATATATATATAGAGAGAGAGAGAGAGAGAGAGAGAGAGAGAGAGAGAGAGAGAGTACGCACACGCGCGTGTGTGTGTTAATCTTAAGTATTGTGAAGATGGTATAACTAATTTCCCATGATTTCTTCTAACACAGAGGCACCTATTTTAAAATGACTTGACGTAATCCTTACACAAGTAATTATAAAAATATACAAAATCTTTAAGCTAAGGAATCCGACGATTGATTCATGCAAAAATTAAACCCGTAATCCGAAGCCTTGATAACCGGCTCCTGACGTGCAAAAGCGATATGTTACTCATTCCTGCTGAATTTAGCGAGAATTCGGGCCAATTTTACCCAGATAACCGAGACTCAACCACCGAACGACGCAACTATTTTAATAGAGGGTCTTAAGTGGCCTGACTGTTTACGGCTTACCGCCAGGCGAGCGTTAGGCGAGCTTCCTTACCAAGCAGCGATATCGCTCGTGTCAGGCTTGCCCTATGGCGAGGCCTAAGCAGCACGTCGTCGTCTGTTAAGTCTCATTCACACTACGCCAACAGGAGACCGCTTTTGGTCTGCCGCCTGTCGGCGACAGCGTTCTTTCCTTCGTGTCGGCGCCTCTGTCACACTGTACCGACGCCGACAATCTGCTGACGGTCGGCGGAGAGCTCATCGTCGGTACAGAGTGACCGAGGCGCCGACACGAAGGAAAGAACGCTGTCGCCGACAGGCGGCAGACCGAAAGCGGTCTCCTGTTGGCGTAGTGTGAATGAGCCTTTACAGTTGAACTCTCCGACAGTTCACTTTCGTTTTTCTCGGTCAAGTGGGCTAAAATTCCAAAAACCAGCAACGTCAGCTGTCAGCATGCATGTCTGAAGCGTGGTGATATATGAACTCTTCAGATGACGGTCTTCAAGTCTTGCATTAGGATCAATAGTTGACTATTTTGGTGAAGAAGTAAATTATTTTAATTTTCACAATTACTTACGTAATTACTGCCTTGAATTATTCTACAATGTATGTCTGTGTGGTAGAAAAAATACAGAGAAAATCGCTTAAGTATTGCACCTGCCCTAGGCTTAAGAAATTTCGAACGCATCTCCTAAACGAACACCCTGTGTACCATAACGATGTTTTTTTCATGCATAAATATAGACAAGGCTAGTATATGCAGAGATATATTGACCTGACAGAAGTATAACTTTGCTTGTGGCGTCTTTTATCCTCAAGTGAACGGTCGACATTGGCGGCATTATCATCTTGGTGCGTACATTATAGTAAGGCTTCGCCATGCCAGTATAACTTACGAAGTAAAGAAACATAAGAGTCTGCAGAGTCTGCAGTTAACTGCAGAAATTAAGCTTCTGTCAACGAATAAAATTTATGACGAGAAAAAAGAAGAAACGTTCATAATAGCGGCACTGGAATGCCCATAAGCTTTTACAAAACGTAACTGCAATCGTGTGGACGGAACTAATTTATAAAAGGCACTTTTGAATCTCGTAAGTACCGCTTTTACTATATATGCACTTTCTCTTACCGTGTGTGTATTGTTTTCTTCCAATGCAATTATCCATTCCAAGAACCATTGCTCCGAAGCGAGCAGGATGATGTTTCGTGTGTTTTACGATTTATGTGCGACCCTACAACTTTATGGGGAAAGAAAGCAACGCTTATAATAGTGACAACGGTATGCCTCTAATCTATTACGGAACTTAATCCCGATCGTGCGGACGGAAATAACATTTTTTTAGATGTTGCTCTTGAGGCTCGTTGCAATACAGCTTTTACTATATATGCACTTTCCCGTGTCGTGCGTTTACAGTTTCCTTCCACTGTAATTATGTATTCGAACAATTCATTATTCCGAAACAAGCAAGAAGATTTTCATATGTTTTAAGGGCGATCCGCAACCCTGCAATTTCATGGTAGGAGGAGAGAAAGTAGCATAACCACGATTTATTATAACCTTGAGGGATGGGCTGGGAATGATGGAGAGGAGAACATCTTTTATTTGCTTTCGTTGCTCCCAGCCTCTCTCTCTCTCTCTCTCTCTCTCTCTCTCTCTCTCTCTCTCTCGCAACAGGCACCTCATTACATAGTACTGCACACTTGAACACTTAAGCTATAACTGCACATGAGAGTATTATAACCGTCCCGAACATGAGGCACGTGCGTAAAAGTTCATGTGCAACGGTGCGTTCTTTGCGTCTTGTATATAACATTACTATAGACAGCAATGTACCACCAGCGAGCGCCTTAGGACAACACTGAACAAATGACAATGGAAGTACTGTGCGTTCTGAGCGGGGCTAGCTTGAACCGAGCGAGCGCGTCATGAAGGATTTTGAACGAGAACCCGGGTCTTCTATATGGCATGCCTGCTCACGCGGCTTCGACCACTATAGCTCTTGCGCAGGTGCTGGTGGGCGCTATGAACCTCCCTATTTATCGAAAGAACTGTGCACCCTTCGTGACGGCTCAGAAGCTGTAGGACCAAGATGTTTCCTGTTGAACTCTCGGTCTCGACCTCTCACAACCGATAGCGATGTTCGAAAACGCGTGGTGGTGCGATGTCGAGCTACGTCCAAGCGACTCCTTCGAGCCCAAAGCCAGTCGTTTATAAGGCATATAAAAGGAGAAGCGTCATTAAAAAACTACCAGAATGTTGCTAACAAAAAATATCACACTTCATAGCTTTCCGCTTCGTTTCCGCTTTCTATCCCGGAACCGGACGGAAGGGACTGGACATTTCTTGATTGTGACGGCTATTTCCCGGGCAAAAAAAAAGTGAATAAATAAAAAATCCCGCGCGATTGCTTTTCACCGTTCGCGCGACGCAAGCACGCGAACGTGAGAAGAAAAAGAAAACGAAGCTCCCGTCGGTTCGAGTCACTTTCGTCGTCTCTCAAACGCACTCACTCTTTGCTTCCTTCCTGTCCCGTATACACTTCCAGCCACTCGAAAAGACGCCGCGCAAAGGCGAAGGGTGCAAGACGCGCTCGACGCAAGCACGTCTCGGTCGTCCGCTCGTCCCGCAAGCGCGTCCGCAGCGTTCTCGGAACAACCCGCACGATGCATGCCTCGAGATAGAGGTTGAAGGATGCTCTGAAAATGCTCGCGCGTGCCCTACCTTTTTTTTATTTTTTTTCTAGCGTCCTCACGTTCTTCTTCTTTGTCTTCCTCCTCTACTTGCTTTCCTTTATTTATTTATTTATTTCCGCGGTCTATACGAGGAGGCAAAGCGGGCAGATGCTTAAATCTTGTTTCGTCGTCAATGGATGCCCGCCGCCGAGTCTTCCCGTGCAGTATAGATACACACACGCGCTTCTTCTGCTCGACCCTCCCTGACAAATGGCAGGGAGAAGAAGCCACCACCCCGGCGCGTGTCTATGCGGCAACGTTTTCGTGTCGCGCGAACGGCGCCCTCCCTTCTTGAAGAGATAAAGCGGCGGGAAAACGACGCGCGCGCCTGTGTCTCGCTGTTGTTCATATACCGGTATTTCTCTTCGTCGGCGTGTCTCCGTGGATGAAAAGGGTTGCGATCGCCGGGACGCGAAGCGGCGGACGCATACACGCATATATCGTTCGCCTTTATACACTTCCGCGTGGATGGAACTGCGCAGGAAGCGCTATTAGGTTAGTTCGAAAATTGGGCGCCGTGTATATATATATACGGGGGGCACAGTGAATTCAGCGACTCGCCCGGCCGCCTGCCTTTCGCGTACGTGTCTGCGCGAGCTTCGCGGGGCAGTCAGGCGAAAGAAAGCAACAAAATAAAACGACTTGAGGAACGGGAAGTGAAAAAAAAAAAAGCGACGACACGCGTTATTTCCGAGGGCTTGCGAAGTATATGGGTTTACGTAGCAGCTGCGCAGGCTTCTTGAGGGTTGCTCGCTTTTAACGTCATCGCAATGGAGCGTTTCTCTCTCTCTCTCTCTCTCTCTTACTCTCTCTCTCTCTCTTTTTTTTTTCTCCATCTGGTCTTGCGATATGAGCCCATTGTTGTGTCAGCCATTCTGTGCGAGTCCCGTTGCGCCTAATGAAAACTGTTGCAGAGGAGAAAAAAAAAAGAACACGATACATTTTCGAATTAATGCTTCAGGTTCTCAATATACACGCACGCGTCCGTGTATTGTACTTGTATTTCGATGCGACCTTATATTTGTGAAATGGTGCTCGAGGATGTGGCGCCTTTTTGAGCTTAAATCGCCAATTGTGAATGGTACGCTCGCTTATCCCGTAATGGCCCTTTCTTCCAATGTCTGCGATTAGAAAAATAATAGCAAAAACCATTTTACGTGCATTATCTTTCTTACCTTCTCTTTTTTTTAGTTGCAGACATGCCTCGCGTTTGACTGCGAAGTTCGAATTGTCTAAACAGCTGGAATGTTTCACTTTAACAATCATAATCCTTAATTTATCTAAGCATTTAAAGCTGTTTAAGCTATTAAAGCTATTTAAAGTATTTAAAACTTAAGGCGGTTGACGTGCAGAGGCTGAGCAATATTGATCGTCTAGCAAGACGTCTTGCTCTTGACCCCAAAATTTGTATCGTTTAATCGGTTATGAGAAGCCACTTCTGGAAATTAAGGTATTATACCTCTGTCACACTGGGTGTTTTAATGTTATTCGAACCGAATGGCATTAGCATCGAATGACAATATTCGGTTGCTACACAGCGATATTTAATGCCATTAGCACCGAATGACTTCCGCAATCGGAAGTCATTCCGCAATCGGAGTTCGAGAAACTCATTCGGCTTCGCACTCGGAGCGAATATGTGCTCTCAACCCCAGAAACAAATCAAAACAGGACAGAGCATTTGCATATTGAAAGCCGTACTCGTATATAAATAATAACGTTTGCGTGTTTTAATGGACTTGTTACTTTAAAGAGACAAAATCTGTGCCGCAGGGGGTCGCAAAATGTTGTTACTCTCCAGCCCAGCAGCGTTTGGCCGCCGCCCATGACGCCGCCACTCTGCTCGTCGGCCATAGAACGTCTAATCGCTTCCTCTGATTATTACGCCTCGCTCGTAATGCAAAGTACTCTGCAACTAATCGCTTCACCTACTGCAACTTAGCTTCGTCGTCCAGCGTCGCCATGTCAGCCATTTTGTTTGTTTTCAATTTATCGGCTACTCAGGTGGCTAAGCCTTGTTTTGGCTTATAGTGGCCACCATAGTCTGAAATAGAACAACTTTTTTTATACACATTACTAAAATTTTTATTCCAGTGAAGTGACGTCCCAAAAATATATTTAAACATATGGATTACTTATGCAAGCACTTTATACCTACCTTGTTCTACTTTAGATGACACGTGTTTTTTTTTTTTCGGAATGATCGCCGTTGATATCACCACCGAACGACATTAATTTTTTGATTGTAGCACCTCCGCGGGCGAATGACATTCGTTGCACCGAATGCCATTCGATTCGAATGACACTAAAACTCCCAGTGTGACAGGGGTATTAGTAATCTACTTTGCCTAAGTATGCTATAATTACTGAGCGCATAGTCAAGTTGGAAACTACGGCTAGAACTATGTTTGTTTGCTTGATTTCAGTAAATAATAGGATAACTTACGCATTATTAATATTTTGTGACTTTACAGTGTTTGTTCTTTCCCTCTTTTTCTCTCTTTTACAATGTCTGTTGCTGTTTGCTTTTCATTGCAGTTACCTTATGTTCTCATAATACGCACTAATGTTTTCTGTGCAATATTTATGATTCATCTTGCATCTTACCTATGTTTTGACTCTATTATCATTTTGTGCTTTCTTACTTTTGTATTATTACGATGTACAAGTGTAATCTGTGACCAACGCCTGTCACTGCCCCCCCCCCCCCCCCCATTGTAATACCCCCGTAATGAGGGCCTTTGAGGGTACCTTAAATAAATAAATCAATATAAGGAGCCCACTCTTCGTCTACCTTACCGCACGTATGCATGACGCACTGAAATAATTTCTTTATCTTCTTTTTTCTTTCTCTCGTTAAGAACAGAAATAAACAGCAACTTGATGAGTGGGTACAAAAAGAAACATTCGCATCCACTCAAGCTCTTCCGTCTTTTACCACTGGAGCAGAGAACAATGCAGACTTCTCTTTTGTCTTTCGCCATAGGCTTCGTTGGCGGGCCAGTGAGGTACAACTGACAATGGCAGTGCCATTGAAGCAGCGCCGACCAACAAGTACACCGCATGCATTTGCGTTCGTCAAGACTGCGGAGTGAGGCATCTTCGCGAACTTACTCGTCGCACTCTAGATGACAACAGGGAATGAAAAGAAGGAGAACCGATGGGGCTAAATTTTTTCCGATCACATCAAGTCAACTGATAATAAAGCCAAGAAAAGCATACATGGGAATCCTTCCAGCCCACTTCGTCCTGTTATGCTTTCCTCGACTTCAGTGTCTGTCGACTTGACGTGGTTTTATCTTACATTGCAACAGTGAAAATCAGCTTAAATTACTCACTCCCGCCTGTAATCTCTAGACCCTTCGCTGCGCCTTAATTTTCGACTGCCGCCTGGTCTATCTCATTGCGTGGAAAGTTTACTGCGTCGCTTAATTGTTGAGGACGTTGCGTTCACAAATGCCTGCTGTTTCTATATCGGCAGTGCACACACAATGAGTGCATGTAATTTTTTTGGTTGAGACGAGACCACCAAGCACGGCCTCCTTTACAGGACCTTCTTTACACTACCTTCTTTTGATGACCGAAAACATTTCCTGCTGGATATTCTAGGCTGGTTGGAGGACAGACCGCTCACAGAAAATGTCATGACCCGACCTAACGGTTATCCCCATAGAAATCCAATGTAACACTTTGGCGCGTTTCTAAGAGGACGGGGCTGTGCATATATGGCCGCCTTTGAATGCACAGTGAACACATACATACATGCGCTCGCGTCATCTGTTCCATGCAACCTAAAAAAAAGAATTATTTTGTTGCCGGTTAAAATACGTGCACTCTCTTTCTTGAATGGCGCGAAGCCAAAGATACAGAAGGTCGTTCTAAGGTCGTATTGGGCACGGAATAAACACACCGTAAAGTTTATGCCGAATGCTCCATTGTTTGAGCGAATTTTCATTCGATGCGAAACTCAGATTTGAACTCTGTTTCACCACGTTTTGTGTTGTATCTGGACAAGGGCTCTGCAATTTCCTGAACCTTCTGTCTTCTTCACGCGGTGCCGCCATGCCTTCTGGCAAAAGTAAGCGCAGCGCAAGGCTGCGGCTAGAGTGTGACGCAAGTGCCCACCGGAACAATAAGACTCAGGCATCGATCGATCCATCCACGTCCTCTGTCGTCCGCTGGGCCTCCACTCAAGACCCCCGCGGGTCCACCTTCATGCCCATGGGCGTCGCGTGCAACCGTAGAGCTCGGTAAAGAAAGGGGCTCCAGAGAGAGCCTGGTGATTATGTTGACTTTGGCGTGTCATCTCTGCGCGCTCAACAACGCGGCCGACCGCTCGAGAGTCACAGCGTTGAGAGCACTGGCTGCGAGACCGCCGGAGGAGGGTGCCTGGTGCTCGCATATACGCTCGTCTCGGCCATTCTAGCGGGCCGAATGAGACGGCGGCGGTCTTTAAGGCTCTCCCGCCGGGTCGTTGTTTGCGTACCTCGTGCCGGAGAGCTAGGCACGGAGCGCTAAAACGTCCTGCATGTACCCGACGTGATCTACGGGCCTTGATGGACGGCGAGTTTGCGCTCGTGCGAACGTCGCGCAGGCTATATGCGCACCGCGTGTGCTCGCGCGAGATGCAAGACAGACGAGAACGCCTCCGTGGCTCGCTGCGTGCCACGTATACAGACTTGCTTTGTTTCCTTCCTGCGACGAGGCCTGGCGTTCTCGTATTACTTTGCCTCGGTCATTTCCTCCGCTGCGCCGAGCTGAACGGCGCGTCCCGGGAAAGGACGTCGTAAACACGTCGCGGTAATATTTTCCCGCGGAAGAAGTCATGGCAGGAATACATTGGCGCCGTTAGGCGTAGCCGGTATTGTCGCGTTAAGCCCTGCCGTGCTGCAGGACCGACGACGACGCGAAACGTGTGTAGGCGCACTAAATTCCCGACTGAAAGACTGGTCTGAATTAAGACATTCAGAACCACTTCGGTCCCTCCGCTTGGGCCATCTATACAGACGCAAATAGAAGGAAATTATCAGCGAGAGCTGGAGACTGATCACATCTGTCTGTGACAGCGGTGATTTCAAACTTAGACCCCGAGAAATAGAAATTCAACTACCTTGAAGACATCAAATAGAGACACAGAGAGAGCAGGATAAATGAAAAGCAGGGAGGTTACCAGGACTAATATCAGTTGGCTATCCCTGCATTCGGGACAAGGGAAAGAGGAGAAAAAAATTAAGAGAAGGAAAGAAACTTTAGGTGTTGATGTCGCCGACGTAGCGCAAATTCTCAACGCTGTATCACAGACGGACGCTCAGTCCGGTTGCCTTGAGGAATTGCAGCAGCGTCTTTGAGGCCTTCCGTGGCTGTGATATGCGAGACTATGGTCCCGAGACTTGTCCAACGAGAAAGGTTTTCCGTTAAGTGACCTAAAGTGGTGCGGAGGGTAAGCCTTTTAATTTCGATGGACGGGCGGTAGCACAGGTGGCGTTCTACAGTTTGCTCGCCACCACAGGCATTGCATTCGCCGTTCTCGGTCAATCTAATCAGAACTTACTGCCTGCTTACGAATACTGGCCTACTTGCGCAACTCATCCCCCCATGGCTACAAGCAATTCCAGAAATAGTCACTTGAATTCCTGGAGTAGGTCGCAGATGTGATATGCCCGTAGTTGTGATAAAGCAATTAACTTTATCACACCGTTACACAAAGTACGTAGACCGCATTGACGTGTATACCGATGGATCATGCTGGAAACAAAGCTCTACGTTTTGTATATCTGCATACCAAGAGAAAACAGCTTATACGCTTTGCCACTTTACGCCGTCCACAACGGAAGAACTTTACGCAATACTTTCTGCTTTACGTTGCATATGTCGACAGTCAGAACCACATCGCTGGGTATTTCTGAGTGACTGACAAGCCTCATTGCTGTGGTTACATGAAATCAGCTTAAGAAAAGTAAACAGCACATTGACATACGAAATACAGAAGACATACGCCATAGCGAAAGACCTACAACACGACATAACTTTCCTGTGGATACCAAGTCACTGTGAAGTCATAGTAAATGTAACAGCTGATCGCATGGTACATGCAGCACGTCAATAGAATGAATTATCACTACTTTCTGTAGCGGCAAGTGAGGCGCGATATCTATTGAACCAACTATGCGGTAGATTGTCCAAGGAAACTTGCTTCATGGATGATGCTCACAACTCTCAATTATATAGTATAGATCCTAGAATAGAATTCAATATTCCGTTTAAGATTAGTCGATCAGTTGAAACAACCGTTCATAGGCTTCGACTAGGCACAGCCTATACTAAAAGCTTCCTGTATATATGATAAGAAAAACAATGCTACATGCTCGTGTGAAGAGGCTTAAGAAGACATAGAACACCTTCTACACTGTAAAAATCATGATGCTCCACGCAAGAACCTTTCGAAAAAACTACGTCGCTTGGATAGACGGCCACTATCCTCAGCAAAAATTTTAAGTCCATGGCCAATAGAAAAACTTCAAACCATCACTGCGCGCGCCTTAGTACAATTTTTCGAGTAATCAAAAATATCAAAAATATACGAAGTCATACAATAGTTATTGCTCGCATTGTTATTATTAACAGGCACCCTTAACTAGATGTTCATTGTGTCTTCGTGTTCATGTAGCATTTGTATTTATTGTATTTAGAGTGCGGAATTCAAGTGCCCAACATCTTCTCTGTGAGCATCTTGGTCTTGTGGACATTTATAGTGTGTGCACTAATGTTTTGCGTGTGTGAACATTTCAGTTTTGTGAGTGTTTATGCTATGTGAGCTCTTCTATTGCGCGAACATTTATTTATATTGCAGTACTGAGACTTACTACGGGAATGCTCGTTCATGCGTTTATTAGTCCAGTTTAGAGATTATTGAGAACTTTCCGAAGATAACTATCATGTAAGAGGAATAGCCTGCACCGCACATAGGCACCCCAACCTCTCCTTAACTATATTTAATTTTAAAAAAGAACGAGTATGCATTGGTGAATGCTACGGCCACGTGTATGCGGCACAATACTGTTTCCTTACAGGCGCTGTTGCATAGGAGGGTCCAGTGAACGTAACCGATGGCGAGCAAAGTCAATTGTGTGCCACTTCTGCAATGTCAAATCATGCGCTAGCTTGCTTAAATGCTGGGCTGCGTCAATCCCCGATCAAGGTATTGAAGCAAGGCTTCTTCCTTCATATGCTTTTTTGGCAGCTTCCTCGGCGAGGTCATAGCCGGAGATATTGCAATGACCCGGCAACCACAGAAACATGGTCAAACACGATTTTCGCAAGATGAGAACAGGTGGTTTCTAAAAGGCGGAGCTACTTTTAATCTATACTTGAAGATAAAAATGGCGGCCCGGCAATTAGGGTCTCATTTGAATTGCTTACTTCTCGATTTGGAGTAATCAACGTAATTAAAGTGACACATTTCTCACAGATTTCATCAGCATATGGTACTCAAACTAACAGCTGCATTCGAATCTCTCGACTACTAACCATTATTAACTCTGGTAACTGGTCACATTATTTGGAGCAGCGATTGAACATTGAGGAGAAAGAAACGGTTACCGAGTCATATTCAAACATGCATGCCGTATCAGCGCCTAACGTGTAGCTCTCACACCTTGCTCAGAAAGAGAGATAAGGGATGCAAAGGAAGGCATGGAGGTTACGCAGAGCTGCAGTTCCGGTTGGTTACCCGGCACGGGGTAGGTAGTAAAGGAATAAAAAGAGAAAGAGAGTGGAATGGGGAAAGATGGAGAGAAGGAGGCGATCACTAACAAACCTTGTACACTATAGATGAGTAGGGCGCGGCCTTATTAAAGTCTGTTAAAGTGTGAAGCCCCGTAGACCGCGGGAATCTTAGAAGCGCGAATAAGGCCTTCTGCGGGGATGTTCTTTGAGAGCACTGACCTAAAGCTTTTATTTATGATACTGGACGGTTGCCCAATTGGTCCATCGCTCTGCACATCACTTGCCTCTCGGCATTAAAGCATACACAAACACAGATAGTGTGTGCGAGCGTCTCTTCACAGCGGCATGTGTAGCACGTGGGTCTGTTGGCCATTCCAAAAAGGAAGGCATAAGAGTTATTATTTATGTTGTAAGGCTTCATTTAAGCTTAGAATCGTGACCACATCATAATTTCGGAGTTCTGAGTTCTCTAAGTGCGAAGCCGCATCACCCGCAACCAAGTCCGAAGCGCCGCCCTTTTCACTCGCTAGAGGCGCAGCTACCGCGCAACTGGCACGGAGGCCCGCACTCATTGGTGCAATGAGTGGACACTTGGGCGCCACTCGCCACAGCTGCTCCTGCTCGACATGCTTCGACCAAAGAAGCTAGGTGAGCGTTGCTTCGTCCTTGTCGAACTATGGCGGCTAAGTTCATTGCACACTGCCTAACGGAAGGGGTGGGGCGACAACAAACCCACCCTGCCTGCGTTTGTGGGTGGTTCGACTGCTGGCCGGCGAGAAATTCCACGCCTGACAGACCAACGAGACGAGAGGCGATGTAAAAAGAAGCGCAGGGGTTTAACAAAATAAAATTACGCGACCGAACATGAGACACGGAATGAACACATGCAATTGCCAAAACCTCGCTGAAGGCGTGAGGGTCACAAACCACTGAGCTAAAGACGGTACGGCATGTTCTGTTCACGTGGTGACGGTAGATGCATCTGTATATCCAGAGACAACGAACGCAAACTGCACATTGTGAAAACGCTCGAGTACAACAGGGGAAAAGTACATTCGCGGGTCATCCGCAGCATCTGTTCGCGAAAGCGGAATGAAGACACATTGACCAGCTTCATGTGCAGGTCGTGCGGCTCCGTCGGCGTGGTTATTCCCGCTGATGTTGCAATGTCCTGGAAGCCATTGAAAGATTATGTTATGTCCTTTGTCATAGCTGCTATGATATATCTGCCGAATTTAAGCGGCCATTTCTTTATCGGGTCCGTGGCGCATCGGGTTTTGTATGCAATTCAGGGCTGACTTGGAATCACTAACTAAAAGATCAATTTACTAAAAAATTAAACCGCCAGAAGCAACCGTGGTCATATGAGAGTGTGGAATGTCAACTCGCCAATCCGTATATTCGCGCCAAGCGGTTTACACGTCTGTCGCAAAGGCAAAATATTGCGTGGTAGAATACCTCAACGGAATTTATGACAGGCATCTCTAGTTGTACACCAAAGGCTCTGTTGACAAAGAGAATGGAACGAACGCAACAGCGTACACGCTCATCATCATCATCATCATCATCATCATCATCATCATCATCATCATCATCCAGGTTACGCCCACTGCAGGGCAAAGGCCTCTCCCATACTTCTCCAACTACCCCGGTCATGTACTAATTGTGGCCATGTTGTCCCTGCAAACTTCTTAATCTCATCAGCCCCCCTAACTTTCTGCCGCCCTCTGCTACGCTTCCCTTCCCTTGGAATCCATTCGGTAACTCTTAATAACCATCGGTTATCTTCTCTCCTCATTACGTGTCCTGCCCACGCCCCCCCCCCCATTTCTTTTTCTTGATTTCAACTAAGATATCATTAACTCGCGTTTGTTCCCTCACCCAATCTGCCCTTTTCTTATCCCTTAACGTTACACCTATCATTCTTATTTCCATAGCTCGTTGCGTCGTCCTCAATTTAAGTAGAACCCTTTCCGTAAGCCTCCAGGTTTCTTCCCCGTACGTGAGTACTGGTAAGACACAGCTGTTATAAACTTTTCTCTTGAGGAAAAATGGCATGCTGCTGTTCATGATCTGAGAATGCCTGCCAAACGCACCCCAGCCCATTCTTATTCTTCTGATTATTTCAGTCTCATGATCCGGATCCGCAGTCACTACCTGTCCTAAGTAGATGTATTCCCTTACCACTTCCAGTGCCTCACTACCTATCGTAGACTGCTGTTCTCTTCCGAGACTGTAACATTACTTTAGTTTTCTGCAGATTAATCTTTAGACCCACCCGTCGGCTTTGTCTCTCCAGGCCAGTGAGCATGCATTGCAGTTGGTCCCCTGAGTTACTAAGCAAGGCAATATCATCAGCGAATCGCAAGTTACTAAGGTATTCTCCATTAACTCTTATACTCAATTCTTCCCAATCCAGATCTCTGAATACCTCCTGTAAACATGCTGTGAATAGCATTGGAGAGATCGTATCTCCCTGCCTTACGCCTTTCTTTATTGAGATTTTGTTGCTTTCTTTATGGAGGACTATGCTGGCTGTGGAGCTGCTATAGATATTTTTCAGTATTTTTACATACGGCTCGTCTACACCCTGATTCCGCAATGCCTTCATGACTGCCGAGGTTTCGACTGAATCAAACACTTTCTCGTAATCAACGAAAGATATATGTAAGGGTTGGTTATATTCCGCACATTTTTCTATCACCTGATTGATAGTGTGAATATGGTCTATTGTTGAGTAGCCTTTACGGAATCCTGCCTGGTCCTTTGGTTGACGGAAGTCCAAGGTGTTCCTGATTCTATTTGCAATTACCTTAGTAAATACTTTGTAGGTAACGGACAGTAAGCTGATCGGTCTATAATTTTTCAAGTCTTTGGCGTCCCCTTTCTTATGGATTAGGATTATGTTAGCGTTTTTCCAAGATTCCGGTACGCTTGAAGTCATGAGGCATTGCGTATACAGGGCGCCCAGTTTCTCTAGAACAATCTGCCCACCATCTTTCAACAAATCTGCTTTTACCTGATCCTCCCCAGCTGCCTTCCCCCTTCGCATAGCTCCCAAGACTTTCTTTACTTCTTCCGGCGTTACCTGTGGGATTTCGGATTCCTCTAGACTATTCTCTCTTCCATTATCGTCGTGGGTGCCACTGGTACTGTATAGATCCGTATAGAACTCCTCAGCCACTTGAACTATCTCATGCATATTACTAATGATATTGCCGGCTTTGTCTCTTAACGCATACATCAGATTCTTGCCAATTCCTAGTTTCTTCTTCGCTGCTTTTAGGCTTCCTCCGTTCCTGAGAGCCTGTTCAATACTATCCATATTATACTTCCTTATGTCAGCTGTCTTACGCTTGTTGATTAACTTGGAAAGTTCTGCGAGTTCTATTCTAGCTGTAGGGTTAAAGGCTTTCATACATTGGCGTTTCTTGATCAGATCTTTCGTCTCCTGCAATAGCTTCCTAGTATCGTGTCTAACGGAGTTACCACCGACTTCTATTGCACACTCCTTAATGATGCCCACAAGACTGTCGTTCGTTGCTTCAACACTAAAGTCTTCTTCCTGAGTTAAAGCCGAATAGCTGTTCTGTAGCTTGATCTGGAATTCGTCTATTTTCCCTCTTACCGCTAACTCATTTATCGCCTTCTTATATACCAGTTTCATGCGTACATGCTACCGACTCTAAATGTCACGTGGGCTGCTAGACTTTACCACAATCGTGTCTTCCAAGACATGTGAAAGCGTCGCGATTTCAGCATCCTTGCGGAAGCTCCGAGTGAACTTGTTTTTGTAACCTGGTGTTGTTTAGTCATACTATGAAGTGTTTCAGGACATATCGCGGTTTATAGGTGGCGTTCAGGTGGAGCAATTGCTGGCAACTTTTGCAAGGCTGTGGGTCCGCCTGCAGCAAGCAACACTCCTCCTCCTCCTCTTTGTTTTTGACTACTGCGTCAGCGAATGTGAGGGCAGGGGTGAACATACGTGCAAATCCTGGATGCTTGTTTGAAAAGCAACTCTACCCGAGATTTCGAAGTTGCTGCAAATGTATTTAAAATGCACTAGTTATGCGACAATGTAATATAGATCGTACTAGAGCGCTCGGCGTTCGCAGACTATAAGCATCGATACTGAGGGACCCCGGAGACCACATCAACGCGAGAACCCGGAGCCGCAGTTAAGAAGCTGGACTTGAATCGTTACGGTCTGCAGTGAGTCGGCGACGTCAAACGACAAGCAATGCAGTTTGCGTCGGCTGCAAATCAACTCAATCGTCAGTTCGTGGTGAACAATTTGGGCCACGCCTGCAGCGCGCGTGAAATACTGCGCTTCTCATAAAAGTTATTGTTACTCATAAATGTTACGTTAAAGTACTACGCGCGAGAAACCAACCTGAATGAAATTTCCGTAGCATTCTCCCAGACAATTACGACTGAACCATCCAGCTGCCATGAAGCACGAATGGCACTGTCGTGGAGAGCAATGACAACTTCCATGAGGAGGAAGTCGGCGAGTCTGTCACAGCTGAAGTTCTTCAGTGTAATGGTGTTGAAGAAATAGTCTTTTATTGGCTCTTTTCCTGATACGGACACTGACATGCTCACGTCTGCGCGCGGACCTGTCTAATGAAGCTATATCGTCGCTTCCGTTTCGTCGCGACCTGCCTCTGACAAGAGAGACGTGAACGATGGCAGCGTCAACAGGAACGAAAAAAGCGAGCACGAACATTATGTATATTTATGGTGTTATGCGCCACTAAGACAGGAATATTCGATAAATTTTTCCTGCATTGAACGCGATTGAGGCATGCAGTCGTCACTCCAAAACAGCCGGCACCTCGGCATCGAAAAATTACGAAATCCTGCCACTCCACCTGAAGCGCCGGTTTCTATTGGCATCTGAATAACCTTTATTCTCGCTTTTAGTAGATAAACAAGCACACATGGCAATCTGCACTTAAGCCGTAACTCGGTTAGTGCATACTTCTTTATCTTTCTCCCGTTACTACGCTTTTCTTTTTGTCGTGGCTATATTCATTTGAATAAATCATAAAATCATTCTGAATTCTATCATCGCTGTCCGATTTCGACTGGTTGCAGTAGATTTAAAAATGATAATTCTACACCTTGCGTCACATCCGTACGCCCCCCAATTTTTTTTTAAATTCCCCATTGTTTTATATGTACAGAAGAGCGTGAACAAAAATGTACACGAATTTAAGCACAGTACTTTATCTCACCTTTCCTTCTTTCGTTCATTCTTTCTTTCTTTCTCTTTCTTTCTTTCTCTTTTTTTCTTTCTATATTTCTTTCTTTTTCTTCATCAGAGGGCTTTCAGCAATTGTCGTTGTGGAAAGACGCTCCATGAAGCAAAATAGTTCCAGCGGTTATGCGACACCACGCTATAGCAACATAGGACAGCAGCTGCCGCACAGAGGAAGAGGAATAAACATTTACTGATAGAAAAAAAAGGAGGGGTAGGGGAGGCGGAAGGGAGCGGTGCAGAGTGGGTCCCTATTCCAAGACTCCAGTGGCCACCGTGACCCGCCCAGCTCGATCCAGGAGGCCCTTCTGGGCCTCGAGGACAGCAAGAGCGAGGATGGCCTCCCAGGGCTCGCAAAGGACTTCACACTGAGTGACAATTTAGTAGAAAACAGAGACGACGACCAGTCATTTACTTACTGAGCAAGCCGTAATTCATTGACGCATTCGGAATGGCATTGAGCGGCTTCATTTTTAGTTACACTACAAAATAAACAGTACATATCTTACTCGGGCGTTAGTGTATTGTTTCATATGTGGCTCCGAATGTAAGCATCCTGCCTCCGACTTTAGCCAATATGTGCACAAAACAAGAGGTAGGTGCTTTCGGAAAAGGAAAAAAAAATGGAAGAAAACGGCGTGCGGTTCCGCCATATGCGCGCGTTCTGCGAAGCGTCATGTTGCAGCTGGCAACGCTCGAGCAACCCGTGCTCGTCGCGTCTCTCATTATGCAGAGTGCTGTAATAAGCGTTAATGAATTCTGCGTGTTGTTTGCTACGTGCGACGTTCTTTTTTTTTTAAGCCTGCATGTCATTAAGTTGGTAGGCCTGCAACGCACATATAGGTCACGCCGCAGGAGCGCATGTTTCCAACCAGCGAACTTAGCGAAGAATCACGAGGACCCCAGGCACCGTTGCAATTAGTGCAGTCGAAGCTTAGGTTGGCACGTAAGACGAAAAGACGTGTCACGACAAGAAATGCGCAGCGGATTCTGGCGACGAACGCGTTCCACAACAGTCTTCAGATACTACGGAGCTCCTTGCATGATAAACACAGCGCCGTCGCCGACCAAAGCATCTAACTTTCGGACGCCGCAAAGAAAGCTTCACTGAACATGGGAATCTCACAGGCCTTCTCCAGCCGGATTAACACAACTGTTTTCCTTTCAATGCCAGCCAGGTGATGCAAAAGTCACTGCGTTTTCCACCCTGCCGTGCACGTTTGGTATTTTGCTCAACCAACGAAAAGGCGACAGAGACGCCATCGGCGAAAATCGTCCGCGATCTTGGAAACCGAGGCTTCTCGTGTATGCATCTCCCATTGAGCGCTAAGCGACGCCACCCAGTCGATGCAGAAGCCTCTTAACTACATCGCCACGTGATGCTACCCTTCTGTCACTGACGGATACAGAGCTGGGGTCCCGGACCTCCCCACTGATATTGAAACAGCCTTAGAGAGTAAACTTGCTCCTCCCCCCCCCCCTCCTTTACTGTATCTGCTCGTTCCAGTCTTCTACGACAAGGGTTCTGCAATCAGAATGCGAACATAACACACTGGCTGTTCTGGTCTGTGCATGATATAGCCCGCAAAGAGACTCGAATTCTGCAACAAGTTTCCAAGTGCGCTTCGGGGGCAGTGTTTTGAGTTTTACTCAGAGCTTAAATTATCCTGAATTAAAGACAGTTATACAAATGCATTTATCCAGCGAAGATCGAAGCCTGCATACCAACTTTAATAGACCATCTCTTCGTGAGCATGGCACAACCCTGTCGTACATGCATTTCTCTTGGGCACACAAACTCTCAGCGATATTATTGCGACAGCAGTTATGTACACACCAGGCGCATTACTGCCGTCTCTGTTGGCGTCGCCGTGAGGTTCCGTATAAGTACAAGGGCGATAAAATTGCCGCGCGCTGTATGTTGTATGTGCGAGTGAAAGCGCGCAAGGGTGAGCGGGCGAACGTGGCTCAATCTCGCCTGTGCGAGCGAGGAAGACTAAAGGAAGGCCGGGCGGAAGCTCACCTTGCCCTGTCGCGTGCGAGGCACGGGCGTGCGGCGAGGGTGGCGGATAGCCAATTTCTTTTTGCGAATGCCCCCTGGCAAGCTTCGGCCTTCGCGGCCCCAATCCAGGGGCCGCCCTCCTTACAGCTTTGATCCCCCCGCTACCGCTTGGGTGCCCTGGAGATCCTGCGCCGCCTGCTTTATTAGAGAATTTTAGTGCGTCCGGTATTCCGGCAAGCGCGGTCGGTTTGCCGGTAGAGCGGGGGCGTAAACGTGAGCGGCCAGATTGGTGGCGCCGGCTGGTGGCGCAAAGCTCAACCACACAAACACAAAGCTAATTACTATATTCTGCTTAGCTGCTGGTGTAAACGAAAAAGGCGACCCGCTAATTATACAACACCAGTCAGAACCTTGCCCTTTCAGACAGCGATCACCAAATGGGGCGTTCGTGCTCATTGCTTCGCCGTGCGGGCAGCCAGCGGCTAAGTGTAAACAAACTCGACCGCACTCCGCAATGCCGGCATATCTAGGGGACAAATGCATACAAAACACGCTAAGAAACCTCCTCCGTAGTGCCTAGGCCGAGTCACATATTCAAGGAGTAAAGGCCCCCAGATTTTCTCTCTCGCACCCGCTCTTACTCACGCCTGCCCAGAATGGTCGAGCGCCGCGAGAAACGCCACGCCCCGCTGTACCTACTAGCAATTGTAAAAATGCAAAAAGCCTAGTGCCGGTAGCTTCGTATGCGCTGTGCTTTCGATGTTTCGTTCGCGTTGAAGCGAGAGAAGCACGAAGGTCAATTCGATCGCTGCTGCTGCCGCGATTCCTCACTCCAGCATTTTGACAGCGAGTTTCCCCCCCTCATTGAGCGAGATGTGTTCATGCGGCCATGGCACCGTGCTTGTTAATTTAGTTAGTAAGCGAATGTTTACAAGTTTATACGGTCGATAAAACTATTATCCTTACTTCGTATACCTATCTTCTAACTTGCTATCGCAACCGGTGCTTCGCCTTTTGGTCGAAACTAAGACTTTTTTTTTAGTTTTTCAAGTGGCCTTGTAAAACTTCTATACTTCTGCAATGCTCCTGTCACACTTTTGCTACTCTAGATCTAGGCTTTAATGTCCACGTTTGTTCCGACTCGTGACCATAACATGTTGCGTTTTATAGAGATCAGAATTGAGCACTCAGTGAGACCTCCATTCGGGGTGCGCGCGTGCTTGTTCAGAAGTATCGGTGTGCGAATGGTGATTTTTGAGACCGAATCAAACACGAATCGAATAGTGCCAGAAGCGAATGGAATCAAATCGAACATCGAATACTTTTCCAATAATGAACAGCCGTTACCACGATTTATATGAAACGATGTTCACACCTCAGTACCCTTAACGTTAGCAAGTTGTTGTCATTACATAGTACGTTATGAAGCGTTGTTTATTAAAAGCGCGAATGGAGCATTAAAAGCAAACAAGTAGTTCCTGTGCATGCACAGGGCTCTTCAGATAGTGCGAAGGATCGTTGTACAGCCTGTAAAGTATGGCTACGTAAGTGACGTACGTAGCCTACTCCACGACACATGTTCTCATGTTTATATATACAGGGTGTTCAAAGCTAGACTTCCCGGGTTCTTAAAAAAAATTCGAAAAGGTCTACACAGAAGCCATTTGTCTACCTAGGTTATGCGGCCAGGCGGTCGTGAACTGGGAGGATAATTGTCGTCATAATGTCAGTATTTAATTAAATTCGATAATTAACATTTTATTTGTTGCAGTTAGCATGTATGTTTATGTTGAAAACTCAGAGGCGGTGCCATTTGGCGACTATTCCTTTTTGTACAATTTTAGTAACGCGCCTGTGTCCCGAGATATGCACGTCTGAAATTTCAGCCCAAGCCGTCTAATTACGTATGCGATACTACGGCGCCGATATGAGGCCCCTCCCTAATGTGACGCAGCTGTTGCGTACGACGCTCCGTCTGACTAGAATGCGGGGTGACAGGCGACGGTGATTACTTTTCGTTCTTCGCCACCGTTTTCGTTCGTGGCCAGCGAAACCGAAGGATGAATTTGCGTGGCGGCTTGGCCGAGCTCTTTTTTGAAGCAATGACTTGCAGAGTTGGCGACAAAGCGCGGTGCCACCGTACACGTACTGTCGAAGCAATCAAGTGCAGGATTACGATACTGAAATTTTTTTTTTGGGGGGGGGGGGATTGCAGAGCTCAGAGTCATGCAAGCGCTAAGCATGAAACAAAGATGACAGCTGCCTGGCAACACCTTAGTTGCCGGCGGTGTCCCAGGGCGCTGTACCTGTCCGAAGTGTGTGATTTAAAGGCCCTGCATTGCCGACGCCTGAAAAACTGCTGTGAAATAGAAGGACGACTGTGAACTGGCGTGAGTAGTGCACTTCATTGCCTGACGATTTTTTTTATTCTTCGCGGTTTTGCGAAAGTGCCGAACAGATCAGGCATCGCCTTGCAAGCGCATCGAGTGAGCCCTTGAGCTTTCATTATGTGCATTTGCCTTTACCACTGATTACCTGGGCCGTTCGAAGAAGCAAGCCCTGCGTTGGGATCTTCTGCGTTGAAAAATGGCTGCTTCGTCTGGGTCGAGGTACTATTTTACGGCAGAAAAAAATTGATGTAATGCTGTCAATGGCGAAGATGCACGGCAGTGCCTCATTAGCAAAGAGTGTCTCACCATGCGGATCGGCGAGTTCCAACCAAAGCAACATTTATTAGCATTTTCAGACGTTTTCGCACTACAGGCTCAGTTCACCAAAAAAGACAGCCCAAGAAGAGCATCAGTGATGAGGAGTTTCAAATTGACGTCCTAGCTTGCGTGCATGCAATTCCAAATACAAGCATCAGATAGATTTCTAAACAATGCGGGAAAAGCGTGAGAACAGTGCACAACGTTCTAAAAAAGCACCAATTCCATCCATACCATGTGAGTCTTCATCAGAACCTAAGTGAGGCAGACTTTTGTAATTGGGCCCTACTAAAAATTGACCAAAATAAGGATTTCGTACAAAGAGTGATTTGCACTGATGAGGCTCGATTTTGCAGGAACGGCAGAGTGAACATTCACAATGCTTGCTACTGGTCGCAAGGAAATCCTCACTGGCTGTGGCAACACAACTACCAAATTTGTATGGCGTGGCATACTTGGGGACATGCACGTACCCAGATATAGAATTAGATAGAAATTAGATAGAATTAGAGCGACTTCGAGCACTTCGTCGCCGGGCGGAACGTCGATATCGGCGTACAATATCAATCCATGACCTTAGGGCAGCCTAGAGGATGCAAAAGAAGATTCAGCGTCGAATGGATAGATTAGCGTTGGAACGTTGGGCAACGTTTTGCCAGACACTCGACCCCCGTAAGCCGCTGTCTCACATTTGGAAAACGGTGCAAGGTCTGCGTTGCCTTCCGGAACAGTGTTTTCCATTCAAGGCGCTCACGCTTTTCCAAGGGCGGCAAAACATCGATGTCGCAGAAGACTTTTGTGCGCGGATGGCAGACCAAGCGACACGTCCAGATCCTCCAGCCCGAGATGACGTCCCCCATTCCCGTGATTGCGGCATGGACCTTCCTTTTACAGTGGAGGAGTTCGAGGCGGCACTAGCTCTCTGCAGGCGCTCATCATCTCCGGGTCCAGACGGTATATCATACCGAGCCTTGTGCTATCTCGAAGAATCCGCACGGATAGCATTATTGAGTCTCTAAAACACCTCACGGCAGGAGGGAAATGTTCCTGACGAATGGAAAGTGGGCCGCCTGGTACCAATCTTGAAGCAGGGCAAATCCCCGCTAGAGCTCACCTCTTACCGCCCAATAGCTGTGTAGGAAAGATAATGGAACGGATGATCCTTGGCCGCCTGGAATGGTACCTTGAACACTGCAAGATTTATCCGAATTCCATGGCTGGTTTCCGACGTGACCGCTCTTCCATCGGCAATGTAGTTGATCTCGTTTCATATGTCCAGCACGAAAGGTCCCGTAAACGTTTATCTGCAGCTTTATTCTTAGATGTGAAAGGGGCATACGATAACGTGTTACATGAGGCTATTCTCGACGCTCTTGTGACGGTTGGCCTAGGTGGTCCAGTATTTTTGTGGATTGCAAGTTACCTATCTGCAAGATCATTCTATGTGTTAACTGACGATGGCCCAACTACGCGACGCTATACCAGCAGGGGCGTTCCTCAAGGCGGTACTCTCAGCCCGACGCTATTCAACCTCGCTCTTATTGGGCTTGCTGAACACTTGCCAACTACCACCAAAATTTCAATATACGCAGACGACATCTGTGCCTGGACTTCGGCAGTCACACGTCCTCAGATACGTGCACGGCTTCAAAGAGCGGCTACATTGACAGCGAGCTACTTGTGTGAACAAGGTCTCAGCATATCACCAGAAAAATGCACCCTAGTGGCATTTACTTGCAAACTAATGACGCCTTATGTCATCTCAATCAATGGGCAGACCATTTCCTATGTCAGAACCCACAGATTTCTTGGAGTAATTATCGACCGAGACCTCTGTTGGAGCCCGCACGTGGCCTACATGAAACGGCGCTTGACAGCAACCTCCCAGTTGTTTAAATACTTGACAGGAAAGACGTGGGGGATGTCAGTAGACGCAATGCTGACACTCTACAGAGCTCTCCTTGTCGGTTTTTTAAGATACAGTCTACCTGTACTGAACAACAGCTGCAAGACAAATATTCGTGTTCTGCAAGCAGCACAAGCTCAAGCACTCAGAGTTTGTCTTGGTTTGCCCAGATGCACGTCAACTGAGGCAACTATTGCGATTGCTCGGGACCATCCAATGCAAACTCACATCACGGTGGAAGCCCTGAGAACGCATATCAGACCTTCTGCACGTGCCCCCTATCACCACCTTGCAACACTACCTTCAGACAGGCACCAAGCATCATTCTCTAAAACTATCGTCAAGTACAACGACAAACTTCCCTCGGGCTTCACCGCTGCATCTAAACCATCGATACCCCCTTGGTACCTTGTCAGCCCCACAGTCCATCTCAGCGTACCAGGAATCGGGAAAAAGTCTGAGCTGTCGTCGCCTTTGCTGAAACAACTGTCTCTGCTTCTTCTGCACGAGAGGTACGCGGACAATGCATATATTTATATTGATGGTTCCACAAACATCCAGTGTTCGTCCGGTGCTGTGGTCGTCCCAGCAAGAGGTATTACCATCAGCTTTAGGACTGACCACCCAACGACATCTACGTCTGCGGAACTAGCTGCTCTTAGCGCTGCACTTTGTTTCGTCAATCGGGAACCACCTCGACAATGGTCAATCTTCAGTGACTCAAAGGCAGCCCTCCATTCTATGCTATCAGCTCTGCGTCGCGGGCCATTCGAACAGCTCGTGCTCGATATTAGATGCCTACTCCATACATCACATGAGAAAGGACATCACGTGACGTTTCAGTGGTTGCCAAGTCACTGCGGCGTCATAGGAAATGAAGAAGCCGATAAAGCCGCTCGGACAGCTCTTGAAGACACACAGGAAGAGGCCATACCACTTTCACGGTCCGACGCAGCCAGCAGACTTCAAGTGCTTGCCCGGGAGATCACGCTCTCTCTATGGTGCACACCAAGCAACCAGACCAACCGGAGCAATCGTCAACACGACCTGCCCTCCTTAATGCATCTCTGTATGCCACCCACTCACACACTGGACTCCGCCGAAGTGAGGCCACCCTGCTTTATCGCTTATGGCTAGGCATGGCCTTCACGAAATCTTACTCGTCTCGCATTGGAATGGCCGACAACGCTATCTGAAATGCCTGTCTTTGCGAGGAAACGCTGGAACACATTCTGTGCGACTGTCCTGAATATAATGTTCAGAGACAGTCCATGGCGTCCGTTCTAGCGCACCTTGACAATAGACCATTGTCAGTTGCAACCATTTTCACATACCACCAACAGAAGACATGGCAGCTGAAGGCGACGAAGCGACTACTTCGGTTTATGAAATAGACGGGCTTGAACAAGCGGCTGTGACAGTGATGTCACGTACCGCGCAGGAGTGACAGACTGTAACCAACGATGTGTGGGCCGTGTTATGTGCTCTCTATCTCTTCTCATCTTTCATCCCCCCCATCCCGCTCCCATGTGTAGAGCAGCAAACCGGTTAGGCTAAACTGGTTAACCTCCCTGCCTTCCTTCTCCACTTTTTGCTCCTGATTTTTTTTTTCTGGAGGGGCCCAACCCAAGGTAACTTTTCTATGCAAATGAGGGGGGGGGGTACCTTTACTAGTACAAATGTGAATAACGCAGACCATTCGCCATAAAGACGTGTAAAGCCGCGAAAAAGAAATGAAATAAGGTGTATCTACGGGTACACCTGTGAGAGACACCTCTCCTTAACTTGGAAAACAAGGAACCACATCAAATGGACTCGTGCAGGAAGAGCACTGCCAAGAACAAGTAAACAAGCGACAATATAAAATAAAGATTACTATAGTGGAATACGACTTAAAAAGGCAGCATTTGGTATCCAAGGCACATGGACCGCGCGGTGTTGTGTTGATCCACCAGCCAATTACAGAAGCAAACAAAATCGTCGTCATGCGGCCTTTTCAAAATGGCGTCGTACTTGATACCTCCGGAGCGTCTGCTCTTCTTGAAGAGACTTTTCATCGGTGTAAGCAATGATGTGTGCAACAGCCATGGACAAAGTGTACGGAATCTCTGCATTTCAGTCTCCAAACGTCTGCGGTACAGTTCATTTCACTGCTGAACCCGTGAACTGCAATGAACTGGTTAAACTTTAACTTTCCACGACAGTTAATTGGACGCGAAGGAGAGATGTTTTGGCCACTGAGAATCTCCTAATCTCTCTCCACTGAATTTCTTTTTGTGGGGCTAGGTAAAAGATCGCGTTTACGCAGTTCAGCCCACCGATGTCAACGACATGAAGGTGAGAATAGTTACCGCCTGTAGAAGCATCGATCCGGAAATGCTGCGCAGAGTTGTCGACTCGATGCCAGAGAGGTTCATGTAGTGTGTTGCAGCGGAAGGCAAGCATTTCGAACATTTCTAAGCGATTGTCATAACTATAAGTTGAGTAAGATTTCCTACCACTCGAAACTAATATTGTGCAAGCAATGGTATATTTGAAGCAAATTTCTAAAATGTTTGTATGGTTTGTTTGTATGTTGCCCATCGATTTACACTGCACTTGTTGTTGTTGTTGTTGTTGTTGTATTCCCACTTTTTCCGAACTAATGCCCGAATCGGAGCTGTGTGTAACTAAATAAATATGAATTTGACTACGTGGACACAATTTCATGCTCTGTCATGAGGACTGGTAGATGCGTTCTAATTTTTAAAAAGATGAGAGTACAGACCATGAACCCGCGTTCCTATGCGCTGACAATACAAGGTCGTAAATTCTCTTTACGCATGTGCAAGGCTCCCTGGAAACTTTAGTGGTTAATAATGTGCTGCATGGCAGCTGACACTGTCGCTTTATCTTGTGGGATGGCATTAATTTCAAGCATTCTGCAAACAAAGCCTCCGCTATTATTAAAAAAAAGCAGAGCAGTATCACTGCACCTGAGGCATAAGAAGTCGTAAATGGCGCGGTGTCTTGTCACCCACTCTACTAGCAATTGCTCAAAGAAACAGGGCTCGTCCCATGTCGCCCACACAGGCATTCTTCGGTTTCGCTGGCCAAGAACGGAAACGCTGGCCGAGAACGAAAAGTAATCACAGTCGCCTATGCCCCCACATTCTTGTCAGACGGATCGAGCGCCATATACAACAGCTGCGCCACACTATAGGGAGGGGCCTCGCATGCGTAATTAGACGGCTTGGGCTGAAATTTCAGGCGTGCATATCTCAGGACACAGGCGCGTTACTAAAATTGTACGAAATGGAATAGTCACAAAATCGCACCACCTCTGAGTTTCCAATATAAACATACATGCTAACTGCGGTAAATAAAAAGTTAATTAACAAATTTAATTAAATACTGACATTACGACGACAATTATCCTCACAGTTTGCTACCGCTTGGCCGCATAACCTATGTCGACAAATGGCTTCCGTGTACTCCTCTTCGCATTTTTTTTAAACACGGAAAGTCTAACTTTGAACGCCTTCTATATATATAATATATATGCCCGCGGGAGTGAAAATTTACTGTAACTTTGCTCCAATGTTATGTTTATGTAGGCGCAGTTGACGTTTTGAAATATTCTACGAGTATTCGGAAATTATTCCTATTTTAGAACAGTCACTATTCGATTCAAAGACCGAATCAGACACCAGAAACGTACCAGGGGGATGGGGATTCCCCCCCCCCCCCGAAATTAATCAGCATACCTCGCCCCCTCCCGCCCAAGCCACCACTGCTTAGACACACTCCTAAAGCACCGCCACATCAATCTTGAGACTTGACAGTTATTCGGCAATCAACATTTTGTTGCCTTTTTCACTCCTATTGGATGGCGGTAGTTATCGGCATCTCCTGGGGTGCGAAGGCCAGTTTTCTCATCGATTCGGTGCCCGAGCGATTAACTCGAGATTCGTTCAGTTGTCACCATCTATTCAACGGTCATGCACATCGATGTTGCTTCTTTAGTTTAACCTTTTTTGTTTAGACTGATCCAGAGACCAGGAAAGGGATTCGGTTCGTAGTCAGCTGGTCTGTATGCTCGTGGAACGAGCTGCGGCCGGAGAAAACGCCAGTTGCGTTTAACTTTTTCTTTTGCTTCATTATTTACTCGAGTGACGTACGGCTCGCCGCGATACTGGCAGATCCTCGGAACCATATAACCGCGATAGGGGTTAGATAAGGGGGAAAATAAAATAATACGAAACAGCGTCCACCACCAAACACTGCAATAACCGTTAAACACATAAGCAATATGACTGCCACCCGGCCGTTACCTCGTCTCGTTTTTCCCTTTACAGCATTTTTCGTGCAAAATCGGCAACTGGAAACAAGAGTCCAATGAGGTGAGAAATTAAGCGATCTACTAAGAGAGAGAGAGCATAAGCAACAGCCAAACAGGAATGAAAAGCGAAAATTTACGCATTTAACCGTTGTTTGTGAAAATATTGTTACGGGGATGTTGGGATCGAGTATAGAAGATTGTATTTACAATATATATACAAAATGAGTAAGAGTAGTTAAAATGGCTGACCACCAACAACACGCAGCAGCCAGCGTCCCGCGAGCTTCTCCTTCCTCTCTACTTTCATCCTTCCGTAACAGTACCCCCGGGTGGTGAAGCGCCGTCTCGGCGCTGGCTTCAGCCGCGAAACGTGGACGACGTCAACAGGCATGGGACTTGAGGCAATCTCGTAATTTACATAGTTAACTTGACGTAGGACTTCGTAAGGCCCTGTGTAGCGAGAGACAGTAGTTTCTGGGAGAGGCGAACCCGACGACACGGTGACCAAAGGAGCACCCAAGCACCTGGCGCGAACGTAACATCGCATTGCACCGGCCATAACGCTCTTTTTGTACATGCTGCGATGCTGATAAACGAGATCAGGCGACTTGACGTGCCATGTGAGCTCGATCGATGACTTCACGAGCGTACTCAGTTGCAACACGTGGCACAGAAGGGAGGACGGTGTCAAACGGCAATGTGGGGTCGCGACAATACAAAAGATAAAAGGGTGAATATCCTGTGGTGTCATGTCGGGACGAGTTATACGCGAACGTCACGTAGGCCAGCGTGGTGTCCCAGTAGCGGTGATCGTTGGAGACGTACATCGACAGTATCTCTGTGATTGTTCGGTTGAGACATTACGTAAAACCGTTCGTTTGTGAGTGGTAGGTGGTGAACAGCTTGTGCTCAATAGCACAAGAGCGGAGGAGTACGTCGACAAGTCGAGACAAGAACGAGCGGCCGCGGTCTGTAAGTAACTGTCAAGGTGCACCGTGGTGACGTCTGTTGCTCAACTAGTCGGCAACGTATTTGTTATAGCGTAGCGCGTCGCGTAATCAGTAGCGACGGCGATCCACTTATTCCCTCTAGTCGTCGTCGGAAAAGGGCCAAGCAGGCCAAGGGCTACGCGAAAGACCGGTTCAGAAGGAACTTCAATTGAATGGAGTCGTCCGACAGGTGGCTGGGGAGGTTTATTTCGGCGCTGACACAATTCGCAAGTTGCGACATAACGACTCACGGGTCGGTAGAGACCCGGCGAGAAGAACTGGCGTCGTTCGCGGTCGTATGTACGCAAAACGCCAAGGTGTCCCGCCGTCGGTGCATCGTGAACTTGTTTGAGAGCGACGGATCGCAGATGACGAGGAAGGACAAGGAGCAACTCAGGGCCGTCAGGGTTGATATTGCGGCGGTAGAGGATGTCTGCGTGCAGAACGAACATGTGGCACGTAGCGTCAGTGCTGCCAAATTGCACTCCGACGATGATGGGCTGTAAGGATTCGTCACGTTGTTGTTCAGCGCGCATGTCGGTCATGTCAGTAAAAGCCATCACGCAGGTCACGGGATCATGCGCAGCAGGATTAGGGGCATCCACGGGGTGACGAGAAAGGCAGTCGGCGTCCTTGTGCAGACATCCAGACTTATTGTTGACAACAAAAGAAAATTCCTGAAGTCGCAAAGCCCAGCGACCAAGCCGCCCTGTCGGGTCCCGGAGGGAAGAAAGCCAGCAGAGTGCGTGGTGGTCTGTAACGACCGAAAATGTGCGGCCGTACAAATATGGCCGGAACTTGGCGACAGCTCAAACTAAAGCCAAGCACTCACGCTCGGTGATGGCGTAATTTCTTTCATCAGGTGACAGCAAGCGGCTGGCGCAAGCTATCACGCACTCGGTACCATTCTGTTGTTGGGCGAGAACAGCGCCGATGCCATGCCCGCTTGCGTCAGTGTGGACTTCGGTCGGAGCAGATGGATCAAAGTGGGCAAGTATTGGAGGGATGGTCAGAAATCCGATGAGAGCGGCGAACGCGTGAGCGTGCTGCGGGCCCCATGAGAATGGCGTGTTCTTTTTTAGAAGATCTGTTAAGGGCCAGGCAACGTCGGCGAAGTTTTTGTGACGAAACGGCGAAAGTAAGAACACAGGCCGACGAAGCAGCGCACGTCAGAAGCAGAACGTGGCACAGAGAAACTGCGTACGGCGCGAACTTTTTCCGGATCTGGTTGGACACCGGATGCATCAACGAGGTGTCCCAACACTGTAATCTGACGGCGCCCGAATTGACACTCCGCGGAGTTCAGTTGAAGGCCGGCTTTTCGGAAGACCGCAAGAATTGCAGCGAGTCGGGTAATGTGGCTGCCGGACGTGGGAGAAAAAACAATAAAGTCGTCAAGATAACAGAGGCAGGTGGTCCATTTGTAGCCTCGCACAAGAGAGTCCATCATACGTTCAAAAGTCGCATGAGCGTTGTATAGGCCAAAGGGCATGACTTTGAACTGATATAAACCATCCGGCGTGATGAAGGCCGTCTTCTCGCGGTCCATTTCCTCAACTGAGATCTGCCAGTAGCCGGATTGAAGATTGATGGAAGAGAAGTATTTGGTTCCGTGCAAGCAGTCCAAGGCGTCATCGATGCGTGGTAGTGGGTAGACATCTTTCCGCGTGATCTCGTTTAAGTGGCGATAATCGTCGCAAAAACGCCAGGTACCATCTTTCTTTTTCACAAGGACGTCAGGCGAAGCCCAAGGGCTGGCTGCTGGCTCTATGACCCCTTTGCGGAGCATTTTGTCCACTTCTGATTGGATGACTCGACGTTCAGCACGCGATACACGATAGGGACGCCAACGAATAGGATTCGTGTCTCCAGTGTTTATACGGTGCTGAACAACAGATGTTTGGCCTAAAGGCCTGTCGCCGAAATCAAAGATGTCACTGTACGATTCAAGCAGGAGACGTATGCCCGTGGCCTGTTCAGAGGTGAGGTCAGGTGCAATTGCTTTCAATAAACCACTCAAAAAACCTCTGTGCAATAAACCACTCTCGGCATTCAAAGTCTTAATGTCATATTCGGAACCACTAGAAACACTGGCCAAGAACATGCCGGCTGGAATCACTTGAGGGCACAGGCTGAAATTCAGGAGCGGTAGAACGACGTTGTTATTAGTAACCGTGACCAGCAACGGGACATATATGTGGAACGGATATGTGGAACAGCAACGTTGCGGTTCAAAAGCACTTCGATGATGGGGCGATGCATATATTGACCGTTAGGAACCTGTAGCTGTGTAGCTGGGCGGTCAAAGTGACGTAAGTCACTGCCTCGGGTGCCAGACGCACATCGTGAAGCGAGAACAAGGGTGGTGGGGCGGTGCTCGGAGCACCGGCGATTTGAGGCAGTTCCAACTGAAGAACGCCGGTCGCGCAGTCGATGAGCGATGAGAGCAGAATGAGTGGATAAAAAGTCCAATCCAAGGATAACCTCGAGAGGGCAGTTGTCGATCACAGCAAAGAGAACAGAAGCAGGGCGGCCGGCTATAATTGAACGCGCAGTACACATGCCAAAAAAAAAACCAGCACGCCGCCGTCGGTCACACGAAGCACTCGGGCAGCTGCTGGGGTGAGGACCTTTTTTAAACGTCTACGTAGGCTAGCACTCATCACAGACACGTGGGCTCCAGTGTCGACGAGTGGTTGGACAGGTACGCCGTCTATCTTAAGATCAATTACACTTCTCCTTGTGGGCACATACAGAGGATTTGTTGCAGTAGTCGGTAATGCAGCACCACCTCCGAGGGCTGCATTTCCTAGTTTTCCGGAAGTGTGCGGCGAAAAGCCACAGGGGACGAAAGGCGACGTGGCTGCGGCGAACGGGAAGATGGGCGATGTGTTTGCGGTAAATGAGACTGGTGTCCGCGCGGCGATGGTGAGTGGCTGTACCACGTGTTCCTAGCTGAGTTGTCGGCGCTGTTAGATTCGGCGGTGGGAGAAACATTGCGGGCAATTCCATCAAAACGACTCAGGTTGGTCGGCGTGCGAGGTGTTGAGGGCCACGAGTTGCGACAGTATCGACATGACCAATGCGGTGACAGGTGAAACATATCGGCTGGTCGTCCGCAGTTCGCCACTCAGTCGGGTTGCGATAACGCGGAGAGAAGCGTCGTGGTGGCGCGAAAATGGTAGAATGGCGTTCGTTAGCTCTGGGATTGGCGACAGCACACACAGAATGTAAACCAATGTTTTCAAGTTCCTGGCGAATCGCTTGTACGAGGGGAACTGAAAATGTGGTAGCATCAGGGCTCCGCGAGCAGAAAGCTGCGGGTGCCATCGCATCCAGTTCACGTCTAACGATTCGCACCACGTCCTCTGATGGTGACGCATGCTGTGCGGGTTGATCTCCACACGTCGACGTTGCGGCAGTATTGGGAAGTGTGGCGAATGGTTGCAAGACCCGTCGGCTTTTGGCCTGCTGGAATTGTCGGCACTCTTTAATCATTGCATCAACTGTAGAGCAGCTTTTGCACATGAGCAGATTAAACGCGTCGTCAGCAATGCCCTTAAGCACTTGCCCGACCTTCTCAGCTTCTGTCATGTTGTGATCGGCGTTACGACAAAGTGCCAGCACGTCCTGGATGTACGAGACAGGACTCCGTAGGGGATTGGGCATGGGAGGCCACTTCCTGCTTTGCGAGAATTTCACGGTCGGCTGGTTTGCCAGCCGACCGTAAATTGGTGACGTAGGAGGTGGCAACGACATTGATCCCGAATGCTCACCTTCATTCATGCTGCGGACGGTGATGCGACATCCACTGCGGAGCTCCGTTTCCAGCCGTGGTACCCTGCACCTCTCATCAATATGTTACGGGGATGTTGGGAGTATAGAAGATTGTATATATATATATATATATATATATATATATATAAATGAGTCAGAGTAGTTAAGATGGCTGACCACCAACACACGCAGCAGCCAGCGCCCGGCGATCGTTTACTTCCTCTCTTCTTTCATCCTTCCGTAACACTATTTATGTATCAACATCTCGTTATTTAAAAAGGAAGTAGAGAAAACGCCGCCAGAAGTGGACAATAATTCCGTGTGTTTTGAATGACGCTTCTGCAGTTATCAGTCGAGCCGCCTCACGTAGCCACTTCTCTGCTTTGCTAATGTGGGGTTTTTTCTAACCTTCCGCGGTGGGCGCAGTACGTCTAAAAACGCAGCGTCCTGCGCTCTACGCAGGTCTACCGGACTGGTGACGACGCGTCGTTATGCAACTTCCCAAATAAGAACACGAGTCTTTTGGCACTTAACTTGGCATAGCAGTAAACGAGGAACCCAAAAGAATTGTGATTGTTCCGCAAACCTATATTTCTCTATAATTCTTCCAGAGCTAATTCCAAAACCGCTACTAAAAATTTTTGTTTTACCCTTTCGCTTGTTTACTTGTTCTTGGCAGTGTTCTTCCTCCGCTTCTTTCCTGCGCGAGTCCATTTGATGCGGTTCCTTGTTCGCCAAGTAAAGGAAAGATGTATGTATCTCACAGGCGTACCTGTGAGACATACCTTACTTCATTTCTTTTTTGCGGGTTTACACGTCTTTAAGGCGAATGGTGGGAATTATTCACATTTGTACAAGCAAAGGTACGTCTTCCCTCCTCATTTGCATAGAAAAGTTAGCTTGGGCCGCCCTCCGAAAAAGAATCCTGGGTACGTGCTTGTCCGACACTACTTAATTCGTTATTCGAAAGTTTCGAATTTTAGCATGTCCCTGGTTCTTGCTTCTCTTTCTTCCGTTAGATCAGGGTAGAACTGCATATCCCTTGCCGTTCTGTTACATGAGCGTCCCAAAGTGCGTGCACAAGTGTCCCTCTCCACATGGCCACCATTGCCGCGGCAATAGTAGCAGTAGTGTGTGACTCTTAAAGGGAGGAAATTGGAAAGAGAAGTGCAGCGCCGTAGCTGTCTCTCGCTGTGGGGACTCCTCAGCAGCACGGCGCAGGGGAGGGGTGAGTGGAATAAAAAAAGAAAAAGGAAAGAGGCCTCCCCAGTCGAGCGACAAGGCCGACCGCCCGAAGACGACCTGCCGCCGCAGCCACGGCGCCGTTTACTCGCGACGTCGGTAAGCAGGCAGAGTATAGTGCGGAAGATGGAGCAGCGTGACCGTGCATCGAGAGACATCTGAAGTAGGTGGTCGGCACGCTGAAAACCCCAGGCCTGAGTATTCGGCGATAGACCGACAGATGGTGCAAGTCCGTCATGGTCATCGGCAGTGGCGTAGCTAGGTCGTCTGGCACCCGGGGCCCTTAGCTCTTCTGTCACACCCCCCCCCCCCGGGTGTAGTCGAGGAAGGCGGGGATATCGACAAATTTCGGGTGTCTTCAGACGTATATGACACCCCCCCCCCCCCTACTGGCCCCGTGCACCCGGGGCCGAAGGCCCCCCTGTTGCTACGCCAGTGGTCATCGGCAGCGAGGTTCTGGCAGCTTGATGCTTCTTCGGATTGGGATCTCGACGACGATGCCACAGATAAGCCTCGTGTTCCAACCTACTCTTAAAGCTTACCGTCTGGTTCTTTTTTATTTCTTTTTTCAATTGCGTTTAATGTTTCATGGAATTATTCATCGCGTCCTTTCTTTTTTTAATGCGTATTCTGTTGGTGTAGTATTTGTCACTTTTATTGCCACGTATGTTTTTCGTTTGCCTCGTGTATTTCTTGTTATTTCTTATGTACATAAATTCTCACGTGGTGGCCTTGTGCTGCATTTCGGGTTAGAGTTTCTATGTTTTTTGTTTCCATCACGCCTTCAGCGAAGTTTTGGCAATTGCATGTGTACATTCCGTGTCTCATGTTCTCATGTTCGGTTGCGTAATTTTATTTTATTAAACTCCTGTGCTTCTTTTTACATCACCTCTCGTCTCATGCTTCCAGTCCGTAGTCGGTCAGGCGTAGAATTTATCGCCGGCCAGCATTCGAACCAACCGTAAACGCACGCAGGGTGGGTTTGTTGTCGCCCCACTCCCCCTTCCGTTACGCAGTGTGCAATTAACTTAGCCACCATATTTTGACAATGACGAAGCAACGCTCACCCCCTTTGGTCGAGGCATGTTTGCAGTACGAGAGCAGGAGCAGCTGTGGCGAGTGGCGCCCAAGTGTCCACTCATTGCACCAATGAGTGCGAGCCTCCGTGCCAGGTGCACGCCAGTTGCGCGGCAGCTGCGCCTCTAACGCCTGATAGGGGCGCTGCTTCGGACTTTGTTGCGGATGATGCGGCTTCGCGCCCAGAGGATTCAGAACCCCGAAATTATCGTGTGGTCACGTGACTCACCTTAACTGAAGCCTCACAACATAAATAATATAGACTGTCTATTTTCAAATTCCTAGGTTAGTAATCAGGAAAATTCCGCAGTGTGCTAGTTGTTTCAACATAACTAATACTGTTGCGCAGAGCGACGCAGGGACCGGACTTAAGCGAGAAAACAAATGCGTAAATGCGTAAATGACAGAGTGCACGAACATCGTTACAACTGCAGCCTGATACAAGCACCAGGGCGCCTAGCCACTCATTGCACTTCATCCAAGTGCAAGGCTAACTTCCACAAGATGGTGATGCTGCTGAAAAGTATGAGTCAAAGAAGAAGAGAAGTCATGGAAGCATACAACATCAAGATGGACCCACAGGGCTCATGTGTGAGCGCGCCGTCTATTTCACTCAGCAATAAAGATATTAGCATAATCACTGACAATGGAGGCGTAGGTAGACCGGGAAGAGCACCAGTGCGCATGCGTGAAGGCTATATGTTCGCTTCCTTTGCTGAAAAATAAACCAGTTGATAGTTTGCTATCAGGTGTCGTGTGTTGTTTTCTTGCTTAAGTCCTGTACCTTCATCGCTCTGCGCAACAGTGTTAATTATCCTAGGTTAGCTAATTATCACTTCGCAATCCTCACAGAACTAAGAAATTTAGATTTATCTTAAATTTCGTTAATTACCTACTGCATATATCCTCACGATTTCTAGATATTATATACGTTAATAAGTCCAGTTTAAGAATGTAGCATTATTTTGCAAGGTTTCTAAGCGTAAAATTGATTGTTAGGGTGAACCAAAAATTTCAAAATGACGTTGCGTGACCTTGCTGGAAGCATCCTACGTAATGCTTAGCATTAATAATGTGAAGCTGACAATTTGGCTCTCATACCTGAACTGTTTTTCTTGTTTAAGGTCTGAAATCCACTGTTTTAGACAGGATGAAACGAGCTGACAAAATTAAAGATCTAATTCAGAGGTTGCACTCTTTAAATGCGACGGAGGTGTTCAAAATAAATATTCGATGGGCAGCATTATTTGGCTCCTGTAGGGAATATATTTAAGGGAAATTGTAGGACTACATTTAAGTTTCCCCTTCGTATAATAACATTTATTTGCACTCTGCAATAAATGTTTGTTTTTCTTCATAATTGCACTTCAAAACATTCATTTTCAACTCTGCACTTATTATACATGCTATTTTTTAAATATTTTGGCCATATTTTCAAGAGCTGAAAATGCAACATCCCTTTGCAGCCGGGTTATATGGAGCAGCCAAATGAACTTGCCTGAGCCATTTTCAATTTCCAGTGAGCTACTTAAAAATGTTTGCCTTTTAAGCTCAGAAGCTTATATATTGTGTGTATTATCTTGAATAGTTCACGGTATTTCAATGACAGTGGCATGCTCCTCACTCTGCTCAGCAAAACTTCCCGATGCACTTACGCCTGTCGAATAAAAAATCTCGCAGTACTTCTTACAATGAACGCTTCTTCAATCAGTGCACTAATTGAAGGGCAATCGTACTAGGATATGTGTGGAATATACAAGGTTTTTTTTAAGTCAATACATTTTTTCGTGTGTATAAACAAAGGCTATTAGTGCAGCGAACCTGGCGTTATTGCAGAGGTGTTCCTAGGCGAGCTGGACATACCTTGTCGCGAATAACGTCAGCTTCAGAAGACTAATTAAAAAAAACATTTATTACTTAGTTTCTTTAATTAGTGCCTTAGAGACACGCGTTGCCTCAATTTTCGAGCATGTGCGACTGTGTGTCGGGTCAGGAATTACTGCGGTATGCTATCGTTCAAACTTCACTTTCTTCTTCCTCATTTCCTCGACTGAGCTTTGGAACTTGATTAATATCTCGCATTAGGTGCGATTTTCTAGAGCTTTAAAAGATGGGCGTGCGTGAAAATGTCACTGCCTCCAAATTTGGCATTTAGACAACTCCTCCGAAGGCACCAATAGAAATGTTAATTAATTGTTTTGATTAATTAGCCTTCTTAAGCTCGCGTTATTAGTGGCAAGGTATGTCCACCTCGCCTAGGATCTCGTGTGGTCTAAAAAAACACCCTGTATGTGTAGCTGAACGACCAACCTTCACGAGTTCACAGTTTTGGTTCGTGCACGCGCCCTTGTGCTGCCAACTGCTATGGTGTCCTGTCTACTATGCAGTTGGTTGAACGGACGGCCACGATCAGGCGATGGTCCTGGGTTAGACTCTAAAATTTGGAGGTACTTTTTTTCTTGCCTACAAAGTTTGCTTTTTGAGCAATGCACATGTTTCCTTCGTAGCATAATGATGAATAATCGGGAAAACAGACTCTCAAACGGAAAGCGTGAAACTTCTTGTGCCGCTCTTCAAAGTTTTCTTATACACTACTCTGAAAAAATGGCGCAAATGTAAGAATTCAGGAATCACAGACTGATGCACATAGCATCTAAACGATGAACCGCCTCATGCTGCAGAGGACATTCAAACAAGCTTCGCATAGCCATTTTCTGTCTCAGAAACATCAAGTGAAGTTGAAAGCATATTTAGCGCCAGCAAACAAGGACGGAAGGGAGACGACAACACAATGCGCTAAATTCAACAACTTGATTTTCAGGAAAAACACCTATATAACCCATGCACAGTGGCGCCACCTTATCCAAATTTTACCCATCCAAAAAAGCCGTCTCCTTATCTAACAGGTCGATTGAAGGGGCACTAACACACGTGTCTCTATTCCGCCAGATAGCCTGAGCTTCAATGATCTTTCGCACGTCTTTATCTTTGTGCTTCGCAAGAACCCGCAGGATTCATACACGCGGCGCACAGCCGCATTCTTGACAGTGAGTTGACAGATGACCTTATTGCTTATTTTTCACAGTTTGGCAATGTTCCCGTAATCGGTCATTAAGACATCTCCCTGTCTGTCCGATGTATTTTTTCCCACAGGACAGCGGAAGCTCATATACAACAGTCTCTACGCATCCCACTGGCGCTTTTCGATGATTCGTAGAGCATCCGGCAGCTGGCTTACGGTACGGGTCCGTCAATCGACATATATTTGCCAGCTTTCCTGGTGCGGAAAAGACCACTTTTGTGTCCACCCGGCTAGCCATTTTCTTAAGTTTATATGCCGTTCTATGCAGGTAGGGCACTACCGCTACCTTCCTTCTACGTTCCGTCCCTTGATTTGCCGTGTCCTGAATTGTGCTATCTGACTGGCACCTTTTTAGCAGCCCCTCGACGACTGAAATTTGCACTGATTCCGGAAACCCTGCTGCTTATAACCTTCCCGATTGATCCATAAGGCTCGTATAGATCTTGTGGTGGCAAGACTTCTTTAGAGCATTTCCAAAGCATAAGTTGGCAATGCTCCTCTTGACGAGCTTTGAGTGGGCTGACCTATACGATAACAGGGGCTTATTAGCTCTAGGTTTATACTCCCAACACGTGTGCCGTTCCATGAACTCGAGCTGAATATCTAGGAAGCGCAGCACGTTATTGTAGGGCTCTTCAACCGTGAGAGTAAGTGGGCTAAGGCCTGCAGAAAATACTTCGTAAAGCTTGCCTACTGTAAAACGTGCGTCTGGTTCAAAAAGAACGAGATAGTCGTCAACGTATCTGACAACTTTAACCACCCTGTGCTCCGACAAGGTACGGGACAGGTTTCTGTTATGGTGAGCTAGAAAAATGTCATTTAGTATGTGCATGGTCATGGTCATGGTATGGTATGGTCATGGTATGGTCATGGTCATGGTATGGTATGGTCATGTATGTGTCACTTAGTATGGGCGTGTTTACCAACACGCCCAACAAATGGCAATGCTACAAGTGAAGTTGCGTTGGCATTTTCGCCCAGCAAGTATAATCTTCACATATCACACTTTCCGAACCCTAATCCCATTCTGGCTGCTTCGTTTCTGGTGGCTCCCATAATTTTCCATGCTTTAACAGGTAATAAATAGTCTAAAAGATTAATAAAGACGCAACACTGGACCTTATCAGCCCTGTCAGCATCATCAGTCTATAGAGACGTGCGGTACTTTGCTCCATCCCTTCATAGGCATCAAGTGATCGGCAAGTCTCCTGCAAGTCAAGTCCTCAGTAAGAACACTTCGTCCATTGCACATCTAAATCATGTCCTGATGTCTGTGCACTGTTTCGGAGAAAGACAGGACATCCATTGGACGTCCATTTTTGGGTATCCCGGCCCCTACTTACCTTCCAAGGATATTGCACATGGACCTTTTTTGGCTTACGCTTAAATAATTGTCCTCCAAAAAACTTGGTCCTTAAAGGTGGCCCGAAATGAAATTTGAACTTCGCGCCACGGTGACAATAAGAAGGCGGAGCGTTGTGGGCACCCCCAACTGCGCCATAGTCTTCGCAGTGCAAGGCGCTGAAGAAGGGACGAGAGCACAGTGGAGGCCCGTGTTTGATTCCCAATAACTCTGCTTCTGCTGAACGCATTGAAGTACTTTTTTGCGGCAAAGTATTTCTGAAATAGCTCATTTTCACTTCAGATGCCTTTCTCCACTTCGATAAAAAGTGGTTCAGGGCCCCTTTAAGTTTCCTTGTAAGAGAATTATGTTTTGTCATGTGCTAAAATTACTATCCAATGCAATAATTTCTGCGGCTCATGTGTGTCTAGTACTTTGCGAACTTCCTGACCCAATTTACTTTGGTAACTTCATTTAGTCCAATATGACACTAGTGCCTGGCGGATGGCCTAGATTAATGAGGAGCACACTGCACTTCCATGCGCGTGCACATGAGTGAGTGAGTGAGTGAGTGAGTGAGTGAGTGAGTGAGTGAGTGAGTGAGTGAGTGAGTGAGTGAGTGAGTGAGTGAGTGAGTGAGTGAGTGAGTGAGTGAGTGAGTGAAGAAACCTTATTTCAGGCCCGGCGAGGGCGCGAACTCGTCGCGCACCATGCTAGTCCCACGTCGGGACCGGCAGGTCTAGCCCAATGGCCCTGTCGCGGGCACGCCGGACAGCCAGGATTTTCTTGTCTAGAGCGGGTCTACGCAGAAGCGAATCCCATTCCTCCTTGATGAACTCGGTGTATGTCGACCCGCACTCCCAGAACATGTGCGCTAGAGTGGAGGTCTGCTCGCAGGGCGGACAGGCGTCGTCGCGATATGCGTCGGTGTAATCCTCCTGGAGAACGGACAGACACGGATATGTGCTGGTCGGTAGAAGTACGCGTAACGTGTGCACACAATGTATCTATTCTTGCTCCATGGGTGCTGTGCCCGTTGCATCAGCCACACAGAATAGTGTGCTGTGAACTTAATATTCATTATAGCAAGAAATACGTACGCAAAAGGCCTTGACATGTCCTTGAATTGTACGCAGCATGTTCCCATGATGTTCATCGCGGACATGCAACAAATGTCCGCAGGACATGGAAAGTGCTTGCGTCCAAACGTTCGTGCTAGGGACGTCGGCTGGACGCAATCGATACATCCTTAGGATGTCCGTGCTCTGACAGAAGACATCGACAGGACATCATCTGCCCGTCATTGCAGCGCGACTGGCCACTCGAGGCACTTTGCGTGTATTGGTGGGCTTCTTTCAAGCTCGGAAAAAAACACTTTTATGTAGCGCGTATTGAGCAAGAGAAAGCTGTATCGGGAGTTCTTCATGTTGCTCCATACAATTTTCTCATTGACACTTTTCATGTACTTATAATATCTGAGAAGTTGTATAATTAAATAAAACTAATTATATAATTATAGGCAGACTGCAAAAAATAATCTGGATATCTCCAAGCGACGGCAAACATTACCTTGGTTCTGTCCAGCTGCATGGTATTTGCATATTTTTCAATCCTGGTGCACGATAGTTGGGACACCCTGTATTTAGCATAACGTAGCCAGGGTTCCGTATCATTTGTTGTGGCGAGAAATCGACGGGATCTTGGCAATCTTGACAACTATTAGTGCATAATAAATTTTTGTTTATTTCATATATTCAGGGCTAAATTGTCATTTTTATTGCATTGCTTGAGCAAACAGCACTAGTTAGTTTCGTCACTAATGTGAACGATAGCTTTCATTGGACAGGATAAGAAACAACGCTACACGCTACTGCTGCAGGATGAAGGAACATGCCCAGACGACACAAAGACATAATATAGGATGACTAATGAATATCCCCTATCGGGATGCTGGGAACATCCTGAATATGTTTACTGAAATTATTCTGAAAAATTCTCAAGTGAAACACTGAAAGGTATCCTATCAATGCGCCAGCTAGGCCTTTTTTTTAATGCCATTGGAACATTAGCTGGACGTCGAATCCAGGCATAGGGTTTTGTCTAGATATTATTATCGTTGGTTGATGCGACCCTGTGGTTTTCCAAACTTGTAGTGTGTCATGTAGAGTCGCTGTGAAAGTTTCAATGTTTTATTGCAATTGCCTGTGTTACAAAATGCCAATTAGTACTGCAGCAAAAGATAACGAAGTGATATATCCCTAATTTCTTTACAAATATAACACAAAAGCAGAATTTAGTATGAAAACAGGTGCGCAGTGTCCGTTGCGAGTAGTCGCAGTGGAAATGTGCAGTCCAACGCTGAACGCTATACGCATTGCGTCTATATCAGATATATGGAGTGCTTTTGTGTGTGTGTGTGTGTGTGTGTGTGTGTGTGCGTGCGTGTGCGCGCGCGTGTACGCAATTGTAGTCCTTGAGATACATACGTACTCAAAATACATAGCCAACTAATTGACAAAACTGTATTAATTAACTTTTAATTAATTATCTTGCCACGCATATTGCAATGCATGAATCGTAGCGGACGTGTTTACAAGGCACATCCACTTAGAACGGATTCTAAGGATCACACGGATTTCGAGATATGCGCAGTGAGACTTGCGGGTAAAATGAATTATTGTTCCACTTACTTTTTTCACCACCCCTTGATGAACTGAAGTCCAAAAGTAACTGGAGCGCGCATATATTTCGTCGCAAGCTTTGGGAAGTAATTAATATATCAAAACTGGTGTGCGTCATCCCGAAAATTCGTTTCAAATAGATACGCCTTGCCAGCTCGCGGGCTACAATTAGTAAATTGCAATACTTGCCGTAAGTCAATTAATTAAAAAGGCATTTAGTACATTTCTGTTAATTTATAGATTATGCATTTCAATTTCTCGTGCAAGTAACGTCCGCCTCCTTTGAGTGTGTGTGTGTGTGTGTGTGTGTGTGTGTGTGTGTGTGTGTGTGTGTGTGTGACGAAAAAGCACCAGGCGCCCCAGCCCGCAATCGAAAGGAAAAAAAAAGCAACTAGTGGCGTAATAATAGGCGGGGCTGCGTTTCGAGCGTGCTCATTGAATCTATGCGAATCGGGCCAGGCCTACTTTCTAGGCGGCGTTAGCCTGCCTCCATCTCACTCTTGCGGCTCCAGCCAATCAGCGGCGATCGAAATGGACAGTGCATGATATGGACGACAGTTCCCTTGAAGTAACTGAAGCAGATATCGAAGACCATGTTTTTATTTATTCCATGGATTTGCGTTTTTCTTCTAAAATCCTGAACAAGGATTTTGCGCTTACTGCTGCTCTATGCGGTTCAAATTTTGCTGCAAAGGCGCATTTTATCGCCTGAATCGATCAGTATAACACTTGGAACTGTTACTTGCGTGATTGGAAAGAAATAACAACGAATCTGCCTTCGCCTGCGCAGCTTGCAGTGAGTAAACTCGGTGAAATGTTCAAAACAATGCCGCTACGTCAACTTTCGAAACCATGCCGTGTTTACGACTACGGAATCTATGGAATCGCTTTCGCTCCATACAGCTTACGAAAGCACGGTTTTTGCGACCTTTTTTTGGAACTCCGAGACCTGGTTGCTTGAAGATAGATTTTGACGCCCTTATACGACAGCTGTCTCTGGACAATAAAGGAAATCTCGAACGTCATGCTTTTGTTATTTGCATGCGTCAAAAGCGATTGAGATATCAAAAATACGTCATAGCTACCGTGTTTAATTTTATAAACGTAAATCTTGAAGGCAATGCTTTGGCCGGTTGCATGCGGCGGAAGTGACTTTAGAAGCCGTCATAAATGTCGGCTTCTAGAACCGCTTATTGTGGCTAGGGATCTTGCTGCAGCCGCGGCTACGACTGAGGCTAACGTCGCCTGTTCTTGTTTTTGCATTGTTTCTTTTGTTCAATGCTCCAATTTAATTGCTTTCTCCAGCCGGTACGAGCTAGCTTGATCTATATTAGCTTGTTCCACTTTCTGCATTAAATGTGTTGCACGTGACGTTAACTTTCGCACATAAAAGGAAAACTTGGACATCTTTTTGAACGCTTACCCGCGGCAGTGTCGTCATGTCTGCCGCTTTAGCTTACACGACAGCGCGTCGTGTTCTTCCGAGGTGCTTCGCGGGCCGGTCTGCAGTTCCCGGGCTGTCACTGCGCTACTGTTCAGTTCTCAACACGCTCCGCGTCAAGCAGGAAATCGAGGAAAAGCGCAAAGCAGCTCTGCTCGGCGGAGGCGAGAAGCGCATAGATAAGCAGCATGAAAAGGTACGAAAAAGAATCCGCCTTATGCATATGTTGTAATGAGCTGTATGAAAGACGGACTCATGCTTGCTTTTCTTCGTTATCCCGCAGGGAAAGTTGTCGGCGAGGGAGCGCTTATCTATCTTGCTCGATCCCGGAACGTTTGTTGAGTATGACATGTTCATGGAGCACACATGCAGTGATTTCGGCATGCACAAGGAAAAGGTAACCATGCGTTAGACGCCATGGAGTTGTGCTAGCGTAAAAAAAATTACAAATTACTTACCGTCGCTCACCTTGCAGTATTCCGGTGACAGTGTCGTGACTGGGCACGGCGAAATTCACGGCCGCCAAGTGTTTGTGTTCAGCCAGGCGAGTACTACATAATACATCCCTAAAGCACATATGCATAATTTTGCATTCTTGGACTCTTTAACAGGACTTTACAGTCTTTGGCGGAAGTCTTTCGAGTGTACACGCCAAGAAGATATGCAAGGTAGGTTTCGTGTGATACACCCGAGGTGGTATTCTCGGACGATCGCTTTCGGCATTACTATAACTTTCGCGTGACGTAGTGCACGGCATATTGGATGATACGAGCGGTTTTGCTCAATCAGGCATTCGCAGTGTAGTATATTCAAAAGTGATCATCTGAGAACACTTCTCTGCTGCACGCACAGAGTTTTTGGGCATACTAACCCGGTCATACAACACAAACTACAAGAGGTGGGGAGCACGAGGGTGGTGTGCCACCCCCATGGCTACGCCACTGGCCGCATTTATTGGGGTTCACGATCAGACTTGATGTTCTGTAAGTACCCTATGTGATTATTAAGGGTCCCCAAAAGGGTGTCCATGAATAGAGCAGGTATAGAAATTAGCTGCATATGTGTATCAGACATCCTTGCTACAAAGAAAAGCCAGATGAGCAGCTTGTGCAGTTATGTGCCATTATTTAACATGCCTGCCCCATTAACTTCACCTTTACCACACAGACGGCACTCTGCGCTCAACTGTTTGTAACACTCATTACCATGTTTTCCTGCTCATTTTGTGACAGCTTTGATTGGCAGCAGCTACATTTTGCCAATAAATAATATGGTCCTACCAAATGAGGTTCAAACACTGGAGCTCTTGAATTCCTAGGTTAACGTGCCAGCAGATTGAGGCTTAAAGGTCCCCCAATGACCCTGAGTGTGAAAATTGGTTGTATGGTGGCTGATGTGTACTAATCCACTGTGAACATATTACCGCAAGAATGTTTTGAAATTGTGCAGTAATAGTAAACGTGCAGGTGTTTTGTGCGTGAAAGTGCAACTGCCGCTGTTTCTCGCTCTCCTTCGCCACCTCTCCCATTTGCTGCATACGCTTTCCAATTCCGCGCAGTGCAGCATAAGCTACAAGTTGTGCATGAACGCTGGGAGAAAGGCACCTTCCTTTATTGGCCACCCCTAATCACCCTCTGTGTGAAGCTCACTGAATGGAAGCTTCGTAAAAGGTACAGTGGTGCAGAATGGGCAAGCCCTCTTCCGTTCTCGGAACACGCACTTGGCTCTGGCCATGTCGGCACTGTCATTCCTCAATGACTGATCAATCAGGTGGTTTTACTCCTGGCGACATTACTCGGAGCACCCTATCGACATTGCAGTGCACAAAGGGCGCACCGGAAAGGCCAGAAGAGGAGCAGGGGATTGTTGTTTTAATTAGTGCCATTCCTGCAGTGTGTATCGCTGCTGCCTTTGACGGAGATGATGGTAACGGCATTCTCCATGTGATGCAAGCATTTTTTTTTAAATGTGTAAAAAACGTAACATTTTGCTTCGAGGCCCTTTAAAGGTGCAGTGCATTCAGTAGAAAAAAAGTAGTGTATTATGCTAAGTGTGGTCACACACTCTTGCCCATAGGTTGACAGAATAAGTTACTCAGTCACCAATATATTTATAGGCTATGCACTCACTCATATTTACCGTATGTTCACTCACTCATCGAAGCTCACTCTTGTTTCTACTAATGCTCACCAATACTCACTTGTGTTCATAGTCTCTTCCATACGCACTTACCAACACCCACTCACACTCATACTTGCCTGAATTCCCACTCACCAGCACTTGCTTGCATACATATTCATATACACACACACACACTTGCTGATATTCACTCTCATTCATACAACTATTCAAACTCGACCACCGACTTTTGTTCCTACTCGCGTCCACTTCCACCTTTCCATCACGAACGAATGCTCTATTTCACGCCTTTGAAGTGGGTGTGGAGTGAGTTCAAGAGGCAAGTACGTTAACCTTTGTTCTTCACAGTGATGACCAGCAGCCAGCTGCTTTTGCCTATTCAGGTGTGTAAATTGAAGTTATGGTTATTCTGACTGAGCACACTATTTATGAAAGTCACAAAGATTGCAAGTGGATGACAATAAGTTCCACACTGAGCCAGCTTTTCACATATTTAGGAGCATCACTTGGAGTTGATAACAAAAGAGATAATAAGCTTGAATGGTTAACAGTACAGAAAAAAAAAGAAAAGATTGTGCCAGCTACTGAAACAGTGCGTACGTGTCAAGCAAGGAAGATTGGACATTGCCGAACTCCAAAAGGAAAAGCTTGCTGCTTGCACTGTCAGCTTTATCAACACTGATGGGCATTTTTCATCCCCTGCTAGGTTATGGACCAAGCTATGCTTGTAGGAGCTCCTGTGATTGGTCTCAACGACTCGGGGGGAGCAAGAATCCAGGAAGGCGTGGAATCTCTGGCTGGCTATGCCGACATCTTCCAGCGTAATGTTCTCTCCTCCGGTGTTGTGCCACAGATCTCCGTGATTATGGGACCCTGTGCTGGTGGTGCTGTTTACTCTCCTGCCATGACAGACTTCATCTTCATGGTCAAGGTAGGCACTCATATAAGTAGAATAAGGGCCACTGTGTAGTCATCTGCTAAAACAGTACTGGCATATATATGTTAATATTTGTAAAAACAACCTCACGCTTCTCGCATCGAGAAGGATGGCACATAGCAAGTACGATTGTTGGAAAACATAAGATATTTTGATTTGATCCTAAAGGTGGTCTTGAAACTCCGCACCTGGCATCATAGACATTGTTATGTAACTACATGGTAGAATTAGCTGATGTCATGTAACAATAAGGCTACGTATGATGCTGTTGCTCACAAAAACATATTAACAAGAATGCTGCATGCTTAAAGGGACACAAAAGTGAAAAATGATTTCTTCTGCATCAGTAAATTACCCTTTTACAACACCAAAAACACCACTCTTACAACGATAAGACGTTTGGTAAGCCAAAAAAAAGTGCAAGAACGAAATACGGGTGGCAACGCCTACTTAAGTTCCCGCACCTGGGGCTGTGACGTCTTGGATTTTGATGGCATCTTCTAGGGTCTACTAATTATATATAGCGGTACAGATTGACTACATTGTGTTCTGAAGGAACCAAATATTAAACAGAGCAAGTTTCGGGAACTTTTATTCAGCCAACGCGGCCTAAATGCGAAAACATAACTTTGGAATCCCTGACGTCACGCTGACGTACCGGCGGTGGGGTTTCGGCGCGAAATTCGAAAACTCATACTTGGACCTTCATTTTCTCATCTAATAATCAAACTGTTTTTTTTAAATGACTGCCTGCAAGGTTCTCAAACAATGCTCCATTAGTCTAAACTGATTTATTGTTTCGCTTTAGTGTCCCTATAATTTCGCTATGCTTACATGGAGCAAGCATAGCGATCGCACAAATTAAGCGAACCAATGTATTGTGATGTCGTGATGCATCCACCTATCGAGTACTGAAGCAACTGGAACGATAGGCTAGCAGAGACAAGGTGCAGAGAGTGGATGCCACAGTGCATGGGTCCAGAAAACCTGAGATGGCACCAGAGGAGAAAAACAGAGTTATCATACTAAGTCCTGATGAAAAGCTGTGCAAAGAATGGGGCAACCACAATAGTGCTGCCATGTTGCTACAACTCATTTTTGTAACACTAAAGATATTCAAAATATTTTAAATATAAGCAATAATGCGTAGCATGTACGTATGCATCAAAAAGATCGCTCCATATATTTTTCACAAAGATTTGATGGCTGTTCGGAAACATTTGATGTAGAATTTACAGTGCGTGAAAAGGATGCGTTTGCAGCTGCCTGAGTTAGGTGGCACCACCATACTGAGAGATGCTTGGGATCGCGTTGATTGTACATCTCATCTGAACTGCATCTTGTTGTCTGTGCCTGCACAGAGTAGCAACATGGCGGCACCCTTGCAGTTGCCAATTTCAGGGCGCTGGTCCTTTGGGGAGCTTTGCCTCTAAAGCTGTTTGTTTTTGTTTGTTTGTTTGCTTGCTTGCTTGTTTATTTATTTATTTATTTATTTATTTATCTATTTATTTATTTATATCTCAAACGCCGTATTTGGGGTTTTACGTGAGGGGTGGACATATCTAGTAGGTTATATTTTTGATGAATGCTTTGAAAGATGAATGACTAGAGTGGTACACCGATTCAGCAGGAAGATAATTCCATTCTTTCACCGTTTATATAAAGAAAGAGTTGAAATGTGTGGTGGAGATGCGAGCTGGAGAGGTATAAACTCCATAGAGTAGAAGGGGAATAAATGTATAGAGAAAAACGTGGAAGGGCACTTTCTTTTTTCTTTTTTCCCCTATGGGGAACCAGCGCTGGATAGGCGGCGCGTCGAAAAGAGTGCGTTGCACGCCGCCCTGGCGACGAAACGCGGCATATTCCAGCCACACAACCAGACGACACACGCATACGCAGCCGTATTATAGTTCGTATGTTTCCGTTTTCGCGCCGCTTCAAGTGGAGTTTTTGTAAAGAAGCTAGCGCCATCAAGTGAAGAAATGACGAAAGAAGCTTTTTAAGCTTTATACATTTTTCACAGTGCGTCGCGGCGAGCACGTGTGTTTCTTTAACGGTTGCGTCGTGTATCGATGCCATGCTTGCGTGGCTGCCTGCCTCGCAAATCTAGCAGTTATGGCTCCGGTCGTGCTGCGCTATGGTTTCGGAAGTATTTGTTGGCCTGAAGATATTCCATATTTCTCTGGCTAGACATAAAAAATTCTGATGTTACTTCGCCACAGCAGTCAATGGAGAAGAAAGCTTTATCGCATCAGCTGACTCGCGCAAGCAAAGGTTTGAGTGCTCGGCTGCTTGATCCGTAACAATTCTGGCTACATTTAGCACTAATTACATTAATTTGCCGGATGCATCTCAGCGCCGAGTCCTCATCCGCATGCGCATATTTATAAACACATAGGTGGCTTAGTCGCGCGTGCGCCGGCACTATGCGCATACAAATCGTATTACAAGGCAGCTTCCCTCCTACATAATTCTTGGTAATGAATGGATAATTTTTACCTTTCGTATCGTTCACTTGGTGCGGTGGCGTTGGAAGGGGCTTGGCGGTGGCCTTGCGAAGGAAAAATGGTACATATGCCGGATGGTGCATGCTATTGCTCATTTTGTTTCCGACGAAATACCGACAGCAGATTCTGCTGTTTGGTACTGTCTGCCATGGCTGACCGTCTTCACTATCGAATAAACCAAGGATACACGCAAAATTTGATTTAGAAACCAGCCCGACACCGCTTGACAGGGCGACAAGACGGGAGCTTACTCCGCTCGCCTGACTGCTTGGATCCAACGCCGCCTCCGTTCTTGTTCGTAGGGTTTAGATGGAAAGACGCAGAAGGATACATCCTCCCTCATCCCGACTTAGTTGTGGCACTTGTATACGCAATAGTATCGTCGGCGCCCTTTTGTTTTCCTTCGACTTTAAGGGCACGCAACGCAATTTTCGTCCGCGGGGGAGGCTGCATTGTGCACGTTCTGACCGCCAGGGCGGCGCTGCAGGCGCCGTGAAAACTTCAGCGCTGGTTCCCCATTGTGGAGGCGACGATGCATCAGATTTTGCAGGAGCATGCTCCGCCCAAGCAAGTGTATCCTAGCAATGGAGGCGCGTCTCTTCCTTCTTTCGCCCTTCTATCTGTGCATGCCTCTTATGCACTTTTTTCTGCGGCCGTACCAACTATGCGCGGGGAGAAATGTAACCTCCGGGCTCTCGGGGATGCCACACAGTCGCACTTTCTGGACCGTGTCAAAGCTTGCGCTTTGAAATAGCACAAGTGTGCGCCCGAAGCGAGACAGTTGCAGTGTCCATGGCAAGGAATGTCAAAAAGAAACATTGTGCTTTGAAGGTAACATAGAGCTTCCTGTTTGTCGGTGTTTCTCTCGCCTGAGCGTCTCTCTTGCGCATGCCACTCTTACTATATGGTACTTCAGTGGTGCATGGCAGCAGAAGCTATGGAAAATAGCAACAGCAAAGTCCGAGAGCCAACAGCAATGTTTTCATGTATAGCGCAAACAGTGGCAACTGAAAGGTTGATGGGCGGAATGGTTAATTTTGGGGCTTTCACTATAACGACCTTTCAGAATAACAAACAATTTACCGTGGACCAGTGAAGTCCAATATCTATCGAGCTTTCACTGTACACGTCGCTCACTGCAATGAGGTTTGTGCTAGGCATTAAAACATGTGAGAGCTGCGGATTTCAGGGTCACTGGTTCGATTATGGCAGTAACAGCCACATTTTGATGGAGGCAGAATGCCAAAACACTTGTGTAATTTTATTTAGGTGAACTTTAATGAACCCCAAGTGGTCAAAGTTAATCTGGAGTCCCCCACTATGACGTGCAACATAATCGTATTGTGGTTTTGGCATGTAAAACCCCAGAATTTAATTTTTAAACATGCAGAAGGAAAGCATTGATCTAAAATGGTTTTTTGAAAGCCTGCTCTAATTGCGTACTCAATCAAGATAACTGAACTTTTTAACTCTTCCGGTGTCACTGCCGTACCAGTACGTTTTTGTGTTTCTGTCCTGTCTTGTCACAAACATCAGATAGGAATGTGAGGACCATACCAAGAGAGCATTGGCCATTATCCATGTAATTTTTTTCCCTTCTGCATAACCAAAAAAATAAACCATTGTGTTTATAATGTCAAAGAAAAAATGAAACTGACACTGGAGGAGCGTCACCTCCGGAAAAAACCTGGCACTGAAAGCGTTAAGTAGCTGGCATTACTTCATGTGCTTATTTCTTGAGTATTTTGAAGTTCATCTGCATGTAACTTTTCTTACCTCTTCTTTCTGCAGGACACTTCCTACCTTTTCATAACTGGCCCAGAAGTCGTAAAGGTATGTAGCAGCATCTCTACATTTTACTGCCATCATTTCAGTTCTCACCATGCTAGGGATTGCTGTATATATTTCCTGAAGGTGCCCTGAACCACTTTTTATTGACGTGGAGAAAGGTATTCGGAGTGAAAATGGGCTATTTCAGAAAGACTTTTCTGCAAAAAGTTCTTCAATGCGTTCAGCAGAAGCGTAGTTATGTATTGGCAATCAAACACGGCCTCCGCTGTGCTCCTGTTCCTTCTTCAATGCCTTGCACTGCGAAGTCTATGGCGAAGTGGGGCGTGCCCACAACTCTCCGCCTTCTAAATGGCACTGTGGCGAGGAAATCAAATTTCAATTTATACGTTAACGTACACGCCACGACTTCCTATTTTGGTGACTTCAACATGCCAAACATAATCGAAACGCGAGCTGCAATGTGCTTAGCCATTGGACTTGTGGCGGCACCCCGCGGCGGCCGCAGTATCTACACTACATAGAAGACCAAGCTACCAGTAGCAGTCGCATATTGGAACATGCTTTATTATGAAGTAAAGTGTCCGGAAGAGAATGAGGAGCAGGCTTCTGTTGAAAAGAGAGCGTTTGATTGAAAGGTGTCTTCGTGCCTTGCTTTCATGCTCCACGCACCACGTATGACAACAAAACTTGGTTGAGATGTTCCCAGCAGCCTATGCTACCTGCGGACTATGTTATTTCACCAAACCCGAGGGATGGTTCAGGGCCCCTTTAAGCTTTTCAATGAAGGAACAGTGGTAGAGGGCTTAATACATAATTTGTTCCACACATTTTTCAAAATGTTGTTGTCAATTTTTAGTCCTGCTAAATATAGTTTGGAAGGTTTGATGGCTAACCCAGCACCTGCAGCTATGAAGACCTTTTCAGTGATTGCGAATTTGGGACCTTTCAGACATTGGTTTAAATTTTTAAGTGCATGGTAGTTGCAAGGAGCCAATGTGTCGAATGCTTAAGCATTGAAAGTCACAATTTTGCTGGTTTCTACTGCTGGAGAAATGATCGTGTTGTGCGCTGAAGCATTATCCTGAAAGAACAACTCTTTTTGAGCATTTGCATGTTAAACATCAATTTGTGTAAAGGTCACTTTTCTAAAGGTATCGCTTAGTAACCTCTCACGACACTCACTTCTTTCTAGGGTTAGTTCTCAAGAAATATCCCACCTTTATTTCAAAATATAAATACTATCACTTTGTCGACTGATCTCAGCATCCGAAACTTCTTGGCATGTGGAGAGCTGTGTTGCAAGCATTCCTTATTTTGTTCTTGTTCTCTGGGTCAAATAAGATCCAGGTCTCATCCAGAGGCACTATGAAATAAAGCTATTACAAACTTTTAGATTCCAATTCTGTAATTTGCCATCCACGATGGGTCAAAAAATTTTAGGGTCACTCCCACTTTGCCTGTCTATCACGTGACTTCACAAAAACCGCTAAAACGCCCAATATGATATAATATGTGCACACTGATTATGCATGATTAGACTGGATGAAACCAAAATAATTCTTTCTGATTTGATGCTGTTTTCATCATCAGCCCTCTGCAGTGCCCACTTTGCCTGTTTGCCACGCGACATCTCAAAACCATGAAAACTCGCCGCAGCAAAGGGCCGTGTATGTGTTAAAGGGACAGTAAAGGCAAATATTAAGTCAAGCTAAAGTGATTGGTGCTCGAGTATTATCGTGAACAGGACCTTATTAATCGAGAAATTGAGGTAAATACAGGGACATGATTACTGACTCCCCCGAGACATTGAAGTACTGGCCCGATGACGAATGCACTCCTCACACGAATTCTGTCACTAGTACTCAACCACTCGCTATAAAAACATTGTTATATTGCATTATAAAACGAAACAAAATGCTACTTGTCCAGTTCTGTTTCATTTTAAGGAAACAGAACTCGCTGCTATTACTTTTGACAACCACGCGGGCTGTCGAAAAGTTTCATATTTGCACGACTCTGTGCCGCCTGCGCTTTCGAGCTTCAATAGTTCCGTTATTGCGTAGTGCTGCACTGATTTTCCTGGCTCATGAAACTCACACAAACCGCAAGTAGCAAGTAATTCTACAACCATGTGATGCCTGGGGATGCCCAAATGGTCCACGCCACTTGACCAAAGTAGCTGCAGCGGCAAATCCACCGCCTTTGTTGGCTCGGTTTGTCCATGCCCGCGCATTTGCGTTTTATGCATATGTTGGTCACCATTTTACTCGCTGACGGCAGCAAGGGCGGTGATCACACATGCAACCTCGCCACTTCCTTTAGGTGGTGGGAGACCTGAATTGTAATGAAGGTACTCCGACCCTTCAGATACAATTTTCTTGTAAACTAATAAGACCTTTCTTGGCATGAAACAAGCACTGCAAGGCTTCTGGAATGGTATTTAAACAGTCCACATCAACTTAGTATTTGCCTTTAGTGTCCCTTTAAAGACACGTTAATATGCCAAACAAAACTGGAATTTTTTCTGAATAGCCTGAGACTGCCCCGTTCCAAAAGGAATGGAAGATAGTTGCCGCTGATCGCTCTGACACTGGGCTACTTGTAGTTGCCAGGAAGCATGGATTTGGTTGCATATAGAGTCGAGCCCACTTATAATGATACCGGTTTTAACAACATATCGGTTGTAACAATGAGAAGTTGCTGCTTCCCCGTCAACTTTCGTATGTTTTCCATGGTGAAATAACCTGCTTACTACAGTGCCCCGATGCCGCATTAACGGTTATAACGATGAAGTCTGGCTGCTGGGTGTCCAAGCCAAAAGGTAGTGAAATACAAAATCCTTGTAAAGAAAAAAAGAAAAATTCGAGCCACTGCACGATGGGCCGCTGCTCCAATAGCCACCGCGCGCTCATTTTCCATCCATCTCTGTGAGCCTCTCTCCCGTCGCCCTTCTACCCTTCCGAACACGGATGGGCTGTGCCCATAGCTTTACACCGCCCCACCCTCCAAAACACGAATGGACCGTGCTAAATGCGCTGCTTTCAGATTGCTCGCATGTCGCTCGCTAGCTCCTCATTCAGCACAGTTTTGCAAACAGCTTAAACGCTCGCTTTCGTCTTTGTTGGTTGCGTTGAATTCGGTCCTGGCCACTTGGTTTCTCAGTCGCGTTTGGCTCGCCAACGAAACAGAAGATGACTGATCCGCCCGCTGATCATCAGCAATGCACGACATTGCTGGTGAAAAGAAAGCGCACAGCTATAGATTTGAAAACCACATGCTTCTAACTGATGAGGCAATCATTGCGAACGTGCTTGCATCAGATAGCGACGGCAGCGATGACGCTGTAGGGCCCGCTGCCTCAACGTTTTCCTCACAGGAGGCCCGGCAGATGATTCAGTCCCTCCGGGGTTTTGTTTTTGCGAAGAACCTTCCACTGCACTATGTGGAGCACCTGGATGCCTTAAAGAAGGATGTCGGCAAGCTTCACATAAAGCATGCAAGGATGACGGACATAGGGTTTTCTTGTGCAAGCGAGTGAGAAGAGCGTGGCAAGATGCTCGTGGCATTCTCGCCTTAGCGTTTCTCCTGGATTTCTCAAGCTGCCACGGCAACCTTCTTAAATTCTTAAAAGGCCCCTTTGGGGTCACTAAAGCGATGCCTCGGCGGAGCTTGCATATCGCATGCCGCCCATGACCCCTCTTTGCAGTTGTTATAGCAGTAGTATTCTTTAATGCTGACAGCCACGGCTTGTTACATGCGATCGGAGTGCCCAGGAAGTAGTTCAATGAGGGAACGTAATCAGCAGCCAGATGGAGGAAGGTGATGGGGAGGGGCACTAGCCTCCCCACCATTACGGTTTTCTCATATCAGCTCTGCCATCCCCCTATTTGAATATTTTTCATGCAACCCTAGCTAAAACAATGGAATTTTCATGGCACTTGAATATTGTTATAAGCAGGTTCTACTGTATTTGCTTTGAAAGCAAAAGTGACCTCCTATAAGCAAGGAGCATGTTCGATTGAGCTTTTCAATCAGTGGTCCAAGTTACCTCCGAATGCTTACATCGGTGGTTACATAAGTTTGACATCAGGACATTGGAATAAAAGCAGATTAGAATAATTATCAGGCCCCAAGGTTACAAACCGTTTCAGAAACTGCTTGAGTATTGCCAAAAATGTATAAAATGCTCTCAGTAGCAGTGACATGCTAGGATATTGATTAGCGTCCACCTGCTTTGACACACGTTTCTGTGAACACAAGGACACCGTGTCCAGCATGTCCTTGATAATGGAACCTACTCATTCCCGTGCTATGTTGAGCACTTCTATCTTTTTCGGCGGTCTTCCAAGTTTAAATTATGCACTAGTCAACATTTTCTGTAACTGTGATGAAAAGAGGTTTGTGAAGGCATTCCCAGGCTCAGTGCCAAAATTTCTTGTTTTGAGCCTAGCCCTCATGACATTCAATGGGCACCTATCGCCTAAAGTAGATACCAAGGCAGAACACTCTTTTGGCTCCTTTACCTTCATAGAAGAAAAACGTCAAAGAACCTCTAAATCACCTCTGACATTTGAGGACACTGTACAGAGTGCTGTGACAATCGTCCTTTGCAAACATGGCAGCTCTACACACCATTGGGGAGCCACAAATCTAAAAAACAATTGTATGCCTCTTCATGGGCTTTTGTGCTTTCTTCTTTCAACTTATGAAACCACCAAGGTCATGCACGTGACGTCACCAGGGTGAAAGAGTGTCAATTGGTCCATCTGCAAGGGATGTCACTTTGGTCTGTCTGCTAGAATGCCATTGCCATACAGTCGCTTGCTCTTCCCCATCGTGTCGCTTCTATGGTGTGCACAATTTCACGCGGTGTAGTTTCTTTTGCACTGCTTGTATGGAAGCAACAGTGTGTAGTAAAAAAAATTGTGGCAGAACCCATCTCTCAATGACGGTCAACAATAATGCATTAGGTGAATGAGAAGCCATTCGCTCACTTTTGAGCTCGAAGTAGTTTAAGAACCCTTTAATAGTGACTCTGCTCTCTTTTGCGGTGAATTCAGTGACAGATGCCACCATTTTCTCTATACGCGTTTAGTTAAGGAAGCACAGATAGATTATGGCCAAAAATTCTTACAGGGGGAAATAGAAGGTGCTTGCATTTTAATGAAATTAGCATTCTTAGGGTACTTCATACACTTTCCATGGGCTATATTACCTATCTGTGTCTGTTTTCCTGCCAACATGGGCCATTGGATAATCCATGGTCTAATGGGTAGAGCACCGGGCTGCTGTGCTGAGGGAACAGGGCTCGAAACCAACCATCAGACCAACTTGGCTGTCTGGGTGTGTGTCATTCCTCAATGAACTTCTTTCATGCCTACTTGGGTAACATGGGTATGTGCCACTGAGAATGCACTGCTCTTCAATCATAAAAAAAGACTCTTTAAAATTTCTCCAGTGTGGGGCAGAATCAAACCTGCATAATATATTTAAACATTCCTGTCTGAATATTAGGGGTGTGCAAATATAAGAAAATTTCGAACATCTAATACCCTTGTAATATTATATTCTTAATATTCATATACGATTTGAAAATGTTTTTATATATTCGGTTTGATACAAGTATTCGAAACAAGTTGAATATATTGATGGTCGTGAGGGAGAAAACACGGTTCTTAGCATTTCTCTGTCTAATCTAAAAATATGTGTCCGATTTTGTGCTGAATTTCACCTGTAAAGCATGCTCAATTACTGGACAGCTAAACATTGTGAGAAAGCCAGCTTCTCAGTAGCAAGGGGCATTGGTTTGTGGGCAGTAAGAGTGTACTTAAGAGTGCAAGGGAAGGGGATTGAGGTACTGCACAAAAGAATGCAACTCCAATAAGAATGTTCCTTCCGGGAGTACAGGTCCAATGAGGCTTTCCTCAGCAGTAATTCCTCAATCCTAAGCTTACCACTTGATAACAGATGCGATGAGTGACGGCTGGCAGAGGGTCAAATACCTCCAGATTTATGGGGATTTGATGCTACATAATAAGGGACAGGTTGGCGAGAACAGACAGCTAGTGGGAATAACTCAATTTCCCAAGTTAAGATTAGTCAAGTGCATATCTTTTAGTGTAATGACTTACTAGTCTAATTTTTTATCGTTGGCAACATAATTGTGATGTTCCAACATGTTAAAATAACCAACTTGCTAATAAATGTATGTGCACATCATTATTCAATATTCGCCTTGATATTCGAAGCCAGGTATTTGTATTCGCTTCGCATTTGAACAGTTTAATATTTGCACACCCCTACTGAATATATATTCACACATGTCATGCGTGGACTTTGCAGCGGCGCCACTAGACAGTGCATCATGTCTTGTGGGAAGCGTGAGAGAGGAGCCCGAATGTATACACACCTTACGCATGACACATTTCAGCGTAGACGGTAGAATGCGTCGCTATATTGCTTCAGTGCTAAATGCATTTACATTGACACTCATCTTCAGCCATAATTTTATTTTGTCAGATATTTATATTATTTTCCTCATCATTCAAAAAGTTAACAAAACTTAAGACTTATCAGCACTTCTACTACTTATTGCTCTTATTGGGCTGCAAAATACAAGAAAGCACAGGGTAGGGAAAAAGCATTTCAGAGCCAAAGGAACAGCTGAAAGAAAAATGGCGTGCTGATGCTATGTAGTGTTGCACGTTCCTCATAATTTGGCACATTCTGTCCACTTGCATGGTGTATTTTAAACAAACTGTTTACTATTGGTCAGTGACACTAAGCTTGATGACCGAGAGAGCAGCTGGAGCAGATTAACTTAATGTGATGCAAGCTGTTTTTCGACAAGTAGCAGAAGTAGCCCTCAATTTTAGTTAATAGAACTGCACACATCAGCTGAGAGACATTAGAATTAGTTTCAGTTATCTGTGGTTGGTTCGAAAGAACAGCCAAGTCTATCCAGATTTTGAAGTGAGGCACAATAAATAAACGTAGTGAGCCTGCCTCAAGAGAATGTTGAGATGAGTTCAAAGCATCCGACAACATGATGAATTAAGCAATGAGCAGGTACAGAATGAACTCATCTAGCAGAGGACAGGAAGGTCAGGCATGCAGAATAATGCGTAAGAGCGGGAATAATGGCACTTTTATTGGAAGTTGGCCAGCATTGGTGAAGCGAGCAAAGGGCACTCCTTTAGCATGCACCAGAAATTACTTAAAACTGTTTGTTTCATTTATTGAGGTGGTCTGAAGCTTCTTAACATGCCAATTGCTGATAACTGTGCTCGCACATAGTGCGTTATAAGGGTCGGTAAGAAGGTTTCATGAGCTAGGAGATTCCCTTCATTTAGTTGTGCATGGTGGTAGACGTCTGGCCAAGATCGGCCAGTGAACCCTGATGAGGCACTGGAGCCAGTGGCACTGCTTCTTGAATCTGGTGCTGGTACTTGACCCTACGTCAAAGCTATCGTTGTCCTTTTCTTGGGCACCATGCAGGCGATGGCATTTGGCATAGGAGTTGCAGTTGAAGTAAAATGGTGGTCCGTGGGGCATGAGTGTGGACAGTGAAGCCACTCGGCTTTAGCTGCTTGAAGTATTGCGTGTAGTTGCTGGAAGTGGTGGGTGCAACAATGATGTCATTGGGGTGTTGATTTGCATGCCCTGCGTCAGAGCAAGGCACATACGTCAGGGGTTCACAAGCTTGGACAGAGAGTTGAACCTGGAGGACATGGTGTTGGGCTGAAAGTGTCAAGTAGGCCGATAGTGCACCAGCCCATCCTGTCGTGATCTTTGGTAGGAAGCAAACTTGTAGGAGATCTTGCGGAAGAGGCACCTCTGACTTGTGTCAAAAGTGTTGGTTGGCTATGGACACCATGCACCGCTCGCTAGGTGTGTCAGGGATTTGTAGGTTGTGAACAGAGGTACTTGTGCTCAAAGTGGTCAGGCTATTCATGTACAGAGTATGAGACGGGGCTTGGCTAGTGCACAAGGCCTGCTGGTGCTTTTACAGTGTAGCTGAGTACAATTTGTAATTTTTCAAAAGCGGAAGAGCATGGGGCTGAGAAAAAAGAGATTTGGGGATAGTCGAAGCAGCCGGACTATTGCCGGTAACCAGTGCAGAGGGCATGGGACGCAAAGTGCCGCACTGTGATGGTTGTGATTGCTGCGTGAAAAACTTGCAGTGTCGGGTGTTGCTATCACACACTGCTTGAACATCATAGCCTCGAATAGGTGCGAGCTTTTGAGAGGATGACAGATTGCTGAGCATCAAGAGCAGTTTTCGTCTGCAGCTATGGAAATAATGCTCTACTGTCATTGACATGAAGTTAGATCTTGGACACTGCAATGTGCAGTCCTGCAATATGACGTGGGTTTATTGTGGTGCTTCCGCCAGAGCATGAATACAGAGTTGCGCCATCTCTCAGTCATGCTGTGGTCCCCGATTGCTAAAAGAATAAAGGTTGTTTTGCCGCACTGATTCTTTGGTTAATGTGCAGGTGGCTACACAGGATATGTGCTCAGCCGCCGAGTTATGTGGATTTGTAGAATAAGGACAGTTCCTGTCATATGCTGTAGCCAAACGGTGAGGTAGACACGAATCTCTGGGCTCTGATGAGACATGTGCAGGAAGGCCAGGTACGCACCGCACTTGGAGCAAAGAAGGAAAATGGGCACGAGGATTGGGCTGGCCAGAAGGGCATCGGAATGTCTGTGAGATTTTCGTTGCTTCCATCTCCCGAGCTGTGATGACTCGGGGTCGCATACTGTGGCTTGGGGTTAGAGGGTCATTAAAGAAAGGTGTGAAATGCACTTGCTTTTGCCGAGAGGGAGGCTGTGCGGAGCATGGAATAGCCAGGGGTCATTCATGGAAGGAGGGTGCTTGACGTTTTTGATGAACAAGGTGAGGATAAATTGAAGCTACGCCAGAATGTGTGAGGATGGTGTGCATATTGGTCATCAGTTGGAGCTCCGAGAAAACTGTCAGTCACAAATGGCTGTGGAGACAGTCAAGAAGGGCAGCAAAAACCAGCTCACATGGTGCCGCTTGCCTTGGGATGCAGTGAGCCCAGAATAGGCACTTGGATCTGCAGAAACCATAATTCTGGGTCGTAGGCATAGTAAGCGAGCGGAGGGGCTCGTTGTCTGAGGTTATGGTTAATGAGGTTGCAGAGGTTCGACATCATGGGCAACCACTTGAAAGGGGACGCTCCTCGTTTATTTGGGCCCTGTGGTAAATATCTGGCCAGCATCAGCTACTGAACCCTGATGTGGAGACCTAAACGGGGCACTGGGGCTTGAGTTTAGCTTGAAGTTTTCATTGTTGTGGGGATTGAGGTTTGCGTTAGCACCATTGTGCAGGCACTCGCCTGTTCTGCCATCCCTACGCCTCGCCCCCTTCCCACTCGTGACCAGTTGTCAGTGGTGGCTTGCGATGGTTTGCGGTACAACCGTGTTAGGCTGCTGATGTCGGGGAGTGTCCCTTAACACCGGGACTTCACTTGGTACATACATGGTTCCTCTTGTCCACCGACACCTTTCTGACTAGGACTTGAGCTTTCGCACAGTGCCTTTGACGGTGTGGGGAGCACGTACTTTGTGTTGATCCTTTCTGGGCACTGAAGCCGAAGGACGAATGCCCAGTGCTCGTGCGAGGTCGTACCATGCCAAGCTGCACTTATTGTCGGCCCAAGCCAAATGAGATTGCCCGAGGTCTTGCAAGTTGGTCCATTGGTTATCGCGAGCGCAAGTAGCATAGCTGCTGGGACATTCCTAGTGGTGTGCCCCAGCTTGGGAGCCTGTGCCCTCACAGCAATGTGCTACAGGCACCCCTGTCTGTATTTTCGCCCTTGGTGCGGCACTCCTTTCGTTCCCATGCCGCCCTGGGACCAGGCATTTTTCCAGTGTTCGATGCCACCAGAAACAAAAAAACGTTTTCTGCCAACTCATTGCAATACTGTGTTCTTGTGTGCATCGCTTGGTAGCCCCTTGTGGCTTGAGCTCGCACACTATAGGCGACAGCTTTCTTGCTAAGCTCGAACCCATGGTGGCCAGTACTCCTGTGAGACCCTAACACTTGATATTGTCATCTTCTCATGCATCACACAGGCAATGGTGTGCAGCTACAGGCTTATGGCAGTTAGTGCCTCACATGTTTCATATATTTCTTAAAATTTAAAACATGTTGCAATGAACTTTTAATTCGCTTTTTGTTAAAAGCATTTGAGTGCACGTAGCATAGTAAAGCATAAACACGCTTTCTTGATCAGTTTAAGCTGTCAGCTAGTCACCGAGTGCTATTAAATTTGGTAGCTTTTTCTTTTTGAATTTATAAAAATCATGTTACCTTGACTAGAGCTCCTTTCCCTGTGTACTGTATTTTAATGCGATAACGTTAAGGAGCCCGTGTCGCAAAAAATCTGGTGTCCTGCATCAGACATTGCATCGGCAAAAAGATTTTCGAACCACGTATACCTAGGCCTTTCACGTGATGCCAGAAATTGACTGAACTAATTGAATTTCTCAAGTTAAAATGCGTAGAAAAATTGCAAACTATGACTTGCACACAACCTACAGACATGATAGCTCTCGGATTGTAATTTGACTATACGAGAAAACTCAAACAAGCGCTTTCACACACACAAACCGGCCGCAGCATTCTCAGACCGGTCTTGGCTTCCATCATTTTGCACACGGCAGTGCAATGGGTGTCTTGGGGGCCAAGGAGTGGCGCGTTTGGTTCCTTGCATTAACTCCAGCTGGCGCTCGCCTCCGCCGCATCGTGGCCCATGCAAGGGGCCGAGGTTCCACCACAAAGCTTGCCTTCGTGCATAGCATTCGTGGCAAGCGTTTTCAGGTAAACATTACAGTTACATACGCTCCAGTTGCTGGGAAATGTGAGAAGCAGTCAGGGATCTTTGAATGCTATCGCATTCCACTCTTAAAGGCGAAGTTTGAGCGTCCTCCAAATTTTTATCTGCCTCCAGTGGAATGATATTTCGTCGGGATTGCGATCTCTTTATCTCCTTTGCAGGCTGTTACAAATGAAGATGTCACTCAGGAGGAGCTTGGTGGAGCCAAAACTCACACAGTGACGTCCGGTAACTATATCCCTTGCCTTTTAAGAGTTAACCTGTAGTTTTATGCGGTTGCACTGTCGGAGCACCTTGCACAATAATTCACAGGGTCTTTTGTGTTAACTCTAAGGCGACTTGAAAGTGAACGCCCAAGTGCCAATGCTTTAAAGATGGACACATGATGTACACATCCCCCTTAATTTCCTTATTGTACTTTGCTTAGTTATCCCTCTTAATTCCAAAGGTCGAGGGTTTGACTCCCATCCAAGGTTGTGGGTTTGAGTGCCTTAATTGACTCTATATTAATTAACTGTACCTTATTTAACTATACCTTAATTAACACCAAAGGTTGAGGGTTCAACTCCCACCTATGGCCGTGGGATCGAGTGCCTTCATCAACTCTATCTTAATTACATTGCCTTAATTACCACCAAAGGCTGAGGGTTCGACTCCCACCAAAGGTTGTGGGTTCGTAGTGTTTTTGCACCTTTCATGTCGTTGACGCATTTTCACTCAAGGTTGACTGACTGATGAGATGTATAGGTTCCTTCACCTTAATAAAGGCCTAGATAAGGAGTGAAGGCTCCATAGTAGATATTATGTAGTGGTCAGTCCAAGTCACCAGTCAGAGGATTTCATTGAAACTGAGTCGTGTGGTTTGCTGCCAAACATCATTTTCAGTTTTGATATTCTTACCACATTTTCCTTATCTTATTCATGTGACAAAAATGTGACCCAAACTTACGGACATGTTCATTATGCCAAGAACAGGTTAAGTACAAACTATGGTAGATTCCCTTGATAGGGACATTTAAAGTCCAAAATAATTGTGTCTACCCTAACATTGAACTATTGTTAAACGGTAACAAATATCCCAATATAGCTGCAAGCAGAAGCAGAGTTTCTGCAAAAAATTAAATGGCAGAAATGTAGGATACAATATGGGAGAAATATGAAGCCTATAGTACATATTATTTAGCAGAAAGAGCTTACTAAAACTGTTGTGTGCATTAAAATTGGTGTACCAAAAGAAGTTCCCGCTAGCCACATTCTGCCATCATGGATGACAAACGTGCCCAGCATTGAGGATGCATTTTGCACATGCAGAGGCACTACACCTGCTCCACAAGAATGGCACAAATTGGCGGGAATAACTGTATCGTCAGTGCCCATGCAGCTCCTGTTGCATGCCTCCTGTAAATGACATGTTGATGAAAAGTGCCTCGCTGATATCGGTTTTACCTGCAAATGCTATGGCTGGTTACTATTCAGGCAGTAGTTACCAATTGATGTTCCAATTACTTACCGATTGATGTTCCAATTGTCAATTTAAGCCCGGCTCTGGCAGAACCACATTTGATGCATGGTGGATAATGCATGGTAGGTTTAAATAACTCGCACGGGACTTAGAAGATGCTCAGGATGCGAGTTCTGACAGTTTTCATTGTGTATTCTTCATGTTCTGTTTGTTTGTTAGCAGCAGGTGTGAGAAAGGGCTTCTCCACATGAAAAACGTTTCCTGATCAATGTTGTTGCATGCATATAACACGCAAAAAACTTTACAAGTAATGAAATAGCAAATGTCCATGTGTGCGTATGCACATATTTGCTGGCGAAAGGGTACATTTACGACTTATGATAGCATTAGCAATGCATTTGATGGGTGTGCCGGTAACAACAAATCTTCCGGTCCTGCTGCACTGCTCTAGGAATCACTCAACTGGTGTGCCACTTGTTGCAACACAGCAGCAGATGGGATGGCTGGTAAATGTGTCACGGTTAAACGACGATGTGATAACCTGTTTGCAACTGATGACAGATAACATCGTTGGAGCCATCCTTTGATAGGACGGAAAGGAAGCTAAGATTGACAAAGGCAGAAAGGATGAAGAGCCTGCAGACAAACCAAGAATTCTGACAACAAGGAAGGCAATAGCAACATTTAACTTTCTGTAGCTGTACCTTGTATTGCTGCTGGGTTGTGCTAGGGAGCATGCGTAACTTTGATCTCATAGGGTCAGCTGTGCCGCTGTTTTGTAGTGATGTCTTTTTTGATGCCAGTGCCTTTTCACGCATTTCATGTTTGTAAGCGGCCGCATTCAATGCCCTGCCTACAGCGGAGCATCGCTCTAAAAACTCATGAACACAAAAAGTGTGAAAAGGTATTGGCATAGAAAAAGCGTCGCTACAGTATGGTGACCCTGCAGTTGCACATTGTCGGATGAGTATCTCTTGAATTCATGCCAAATATTTTCTTTTTCTGAATGCTCTTGGCCTGCTCTACTGCAGATAACATTGTGCATGATCTTTACAATGCAGTGACCTTATAACAAGAATTTTGAGGTGCCAAGTGCTTCATTAGTGTAAAGATGTTTGTCTATCTATTGTTCTGAACGATGGTCTAATGTAAATATTCCAGCTAAAATTGTGCATTTTCAACCTATGGCTGCAGGAATAGTGCTACTATCCAGTTCATCACCTCTACCGGCATTTCCAATGCTTTAATGGGGCGTAAAGGTTACAATAAGTTGAGCTTTACTAAGAAAATATTTTATACTACCACAATACTAAATAAACCTTCCATACCATGGAAGATGCTTGGTAAGCCATGAGAGGATGCAAAAATGAAAGGTGGATAGCAATACCACATTGAAGTTCCTGCAACAGCTCACCATGACATGCCTTGTATTCTAAAGAAGCCAGAGAATGAACTTCACACATTTAAAGAACCTTACTGCATATGAACAACTCCAATACGAGAAAATCCATATAAATACATAACATCACAGGGGCATATAGGGGCAGGGGTTTCAGTGTAAAATTCTTTATAAATTTGAGTGTGGCCTGTATTTTCTCTTCAAGTGATTAATCCCTTACCAGAAAGTAACAAAAATGGAGTTTTGAATGAATACTTTATTGTCCCTAGGCTTAAGATACAGCTCTTCTTTTCTGCTTTCCAGTCCATAAGGCACGGCTCATTTTCATTGTTTTGTTCATGCTCAGGTGTGGCTCACAAGGCATTTGAAAATGATGTGGAAGCCATGATGGAGATGCGTCGTTTCTATGACTTCATCCCGATGAACAACAAGTCTGGGCCCCCTGTGCGGAAGTGTTTTGACCCCTGGTGAGTGCGGTTTGTCAAGGAACGCACTCGTAATTCATCCTAGAAATATACAGTCAAAGCTATAGACAAAGATAATCATGAATAGTCGGCCAAGGGAACAAGAGTTCAGGATCGCCAGTCAGCCTCTAGAGCCTGTGAAGGGAGTATGTTTACCTAAGTCAATTTATCAAAGGGAACCCTGACCTTGAAAAGGAAATTCACAGAAGAATAAAGATGGGTTTGAGTGTATACGGCAGACATTGTCAGCTTCTGGCTGGAAGCTTACCATTATCATTAAAAAGGACGGTGTACAATCAGTGCATTTTACCAGTGCTGACATATGGGGCAGAAACTTGGAGACTGATAAAGAAGCTTGAGAACAAGCTAAGGACCGCGCAAAGAGCGATGGAACGAACAATGCTAGGCATAATGTTTAAGAGACAGAAAGAGAGTGGTTTGGATCAGAAAGCAAATGGGTATAGCCGATATTCTAATCGACATTAAGAGAAAAAAATGGAGCTAGACAGGTCATGTAATGCATAGGTTAGATAACCGGTGGATGATTATGGTTAAAGAATGGGTGCCAAGAGAAGGGAAGTGCAGTCAAGGATGGCAGAAGACTAGGTGGGGTGGTGAAATTAGGAAATGCGGGTGCTACTTGGAATCAGTTGGCACAGGACAGGGGTAATTGGAGATCGCAGGGAGAGGCCTTCATCCTGTAGAGGACATAAAATAGGCTGCTGTTGCTGATGATGATGATATGCAGCAGAACCCTGTTCATGCATTTTAGGAAAAAGAAACTAAAAAAGAATGTAATAACTAGGTAAACATACAATTTGAAGCTGCACATTTGCAGTCAAGGGGTTTTCTGAAATGAAATGTACCCTTAAAAAACATGGTCCCCGTGGACCATGTTTTATTTTCCCTATTTCATTTTCCCCTAACTTTCTCCCCTCCTCAATGGCTCAGATGTGCTTTGCAACAGATTCTGTCTCTTATCTCGGTCAACGGCTGAATTTGACAGAGCCAGTTTACAAACTTGTAGTGTTGTCTCTCGTGAATGTGTAAAAAGGTGTCAAGTACCATTTAGTGGCTGGGACTTGTCTGTCCTTCCTTAAATTTCTATATTAACTCAAGCATGCCTCATCAAAACAAAACACTTACTCTGTTTTTCCCATGAAGTCTTCAATAAGTTTTTTGCCTGATGTACTGTCATACCAGAAAATTGCTGCTTGTAAGGAAGGCTGTTTATTTCTTTGCTGCTTCTGCAAGTAAACGGTGCAGCATGTTGAAACCTATACAACTTATACTGCGAGGACAATGGCCTTGTAAGAAGAATAACCCAGTGAGGCCAACAGAAGTTTTAAAGGGGCCATGAACCACCCCTCGGGCTTGGTGAAATAACATATCCTGTGGGTAGCATATGCTGCTGTGAACATCTGAGACAAGTTTTGCTATCGTATGCAGTGCGTGAAGCTCGCAAACGGATCACGAAGTCGCCTTTCTCTCAAATGCTCTCTTTTCAACAGAAGGAACTCTCCTCACTCTCTTCTGGACACTTTATTTCATCATCGAACGCTTTATTTTGTAATTCCCTTACACGGCTGCTATTGGCCAACAGCTGACATCAAGCTGCAGTCGGCTACATGGTGTAGATACCGCTGTGGGGTGCTGCCACGAGTCCACCGGCTAAGCGCACCATGGCTCGCTGAGGACAACCGCATTTGCCATATGGTTAGTGCGTCTTAGCACCAAAGGCAGAAGTCATGGCTTCTACGTTAACATCCAAAATGAAATTTCAACTGCATGCCACGGTGATATCTAGAAGGCGGAGCGTTGTGGGGGCCACATCCCACTGCGCCGTAGCCTTCACAGTGCAAGACATTGAAGAAGGAACAAGAGCACAGCGGAGGCCATGTTTGATTGCCAATAACTCCGCTTCTGCTGAACGCTTTGAAGTACTTTTTGCGGCAAAGTATTTCTGAAATAGCTTATTTTACTTCAAGTTCCTTTCTCCTGTTTGATAAAAGGTGGTTGAGGACTCCTTTAAGACACCTAAAATATGGATATCTCAAGCTTGCCCTCAGTTTCACGGTGCACATAAACACACTGATGGTGATGGTGGTGCCATTGGTGCAGTGTACACTGTGTGGTAAAAATGTGGCTGTTCTTGCCGAGCCCACTGACAAAACATTTTTATGTGTGCATGCCCTGAATTCAATGTTTTCATTCTGCAGGGATAGGATTGTTCCAAGCCTGGACAGCGTGGTGCCCCTGGAGACGACAGCTGCTTACAATATGCTTGATGTTATTCTTGATGTGAGTTCATAGTGGTCAGCATTTTTGGCTGTATCTACTAAAGAAAATGCCACTGGAACATCTCATATATAGTGGCCAAACTATTTTTTTGATGCAGCAAAGGCTGTAAAAGTGACTGAATGATCTGGTTGTCCAAAAACAAATTTCTAGGTAAAAATATATTTTGTTTGTTTTTACAACTCCATCTGTACAGAATATTTGCTTGAAGAGTTTTGTTTGGAGCTGTGGATCAGTCAAGTAATACATCAACTTTAGATTTCGTGATGGTTGAGGACTCAAATGCGTGCACAAACGTAAGCTTGCCGAAGCCGTGAAAACAACAATGCATGCTTCAGGCTACCTACGCCCCACCAGCTTAGCGCACATCAGTGTCTTGTACTGCAACATTTTGCACAACACTTTGCATTCTGTAGATGTCAACTACAGTTGAGTCTGCCAAATTTTTTAGTGACTTTAGATCATCGCACCCTTTTCCTGCTGGTGCATATTTCTTTGAGGTGTTCTGCAAAATCTTTGAACTCGGTGGCGCGGGAGGATGCGCCCCACGACGTCGCAGGGATCAATGTCTCGAAACTTTTCTAATGATGCAACCTGCACACAGAAGGCACGGTTCGCCGCCTGATCTACCTTTGTGCGTGCCAGTGCCACGTGCAAAGTGTGAGTAATTGAGGACATCTGAAAAATAAATCAGTGACTATCTTCTGCCTGGTTGTTTTTCTTTGTGAAAGTTGATTTTGTGTACTCATTTTACCTGGTGTTTTTTACTTGGAGCCATTTTATATCTCTGAAGTTGGTTTGTGTGAAAGTAATCCAACTTACTTCTGTGCAGGTAGTAGATGACCGTGATTTCTTTGAAATTATGCCAACATATGCGAAGAATCTGATTGTCGGATTTGCTCGGATGAACGGCCAGACTGTTGGCATTGTGGGCAACAATCCTAAGTCAGCAGCAGGTGAGTTCAGGAGCACAACCTTTCATTTGTGCTACAAAGCAGCTTGCATTATTTTACAAAGACCCATCCACAAAATGTTCCCAAATCTCGGAAAGCAAGTAAACGATGGCTGCTGGCATTGGGCATCTAGGTAGAAATAACTGGTCTGTCTGTGCGTGCGTGCGCTTGGGAAGAGGAATGCTGTTGTCAGGGCACATTTCAGAAATTCATCAGATGTGGACATTGTTGGCGTAGGGAGGTGTATTCTTGACAGTGGAATATTACACTACCGAAGTCATCTCTCTCTGTGCACTTCTTGCAGTACTTGGCATGTGTCTTGTGGTTAAGCTTGAGTTGAGTAAGTTGGTAAGCATCCATGGCACTGAAAGACAGATGTGCAAACACAGGCACAAATAGAATGAAAAGAATGGCATTTGTGTTTTCATTCTACTTGTCTGTGTTGGCATGCCTGCCTTTCAATACAATGGCAGGCAACTGACACTAGTTTAGAAAGGTTGCCAAGACATTACTGGATGCACAGTGATTTGCAGATGGTTCACCAGCTTTTGAAATTAATGCAGCAAGAAGCACTGCTACTTTGGTGAACCTGTATTGTGCAAGTTATTGTCATCATTGCCTTTGATGTTGATTTCATTAAAAATGCGAGCCAACAGCATGTGACTGTGAAAACGTCCAAAAAATTGGGCAGTATGAAAAACAAAAACAAATGCATGCGTTTTACTACCTTCCAGGTCTCAAATCACAACAGCCCCCATCAGAAATAGCTCGGAAGGCCTGCCAGTACACTTATTAGGCATCTCTGTACATGTACAGTGAGGGGAGACAGCAGGTTCTCACATTTATGATTATAAGTGACCTGTGATACTGGCCCCTTTCTACTCTTTGGATGCTTCACCACAAAACTTTGCACATGCTTGTCAAGGAAAATTGGGTCAATTTGTATGCTAATATCGAGATTTGAGTGCAGGTCATGAAGAAAAATAGCCAATTGTGTTTCACAAGTTCGTTCCTTGCGGAATTCGTTCTGGGATTGGTTAAAGAACTTCCTAGGAAGTTAATTATATGGGTGTATATGACATATTCCATGATCTTGCAGGGCACCGACGTGATGAAAATGAGGTGGTAGTTCAAAGGCAAGCCTTTATTGCCCGATTTGTAGACTGGAACGACCTTGCTCACTTTCCACTCTTTTGGAAGATTTCCGGAAGACAGTGACTGTGAAAACAACAATGTTAGACATGCCACAGAGATGAATTTAGTGTTTTTTCTAAAAACTTCAATGTGACTTTGTCGAAACCTGCAGATGATGAAAGTTTAGTATTAGCTATTATATTTGAAATTCCATGTACCAAAATAGGGATAGCAGGCATTGTAGGCATAGAAGGGGCAAGAAAGGACGGTAAACATGCATCGGATTTTTTAATAAACACTGAAGAAAAGCAGTATTAAATGTGTTAGCAATGTCCGTATCTGATAAGATTTCACCCTGCTCATTCGGTAAGCAGATAGTACAAGATGGCTGTGGGTTAATGATTTGCCAAAATTTCTTTGGATTTTCACTTATCATGTTGGCCAGGTCAGAATGAAAGTAAGTGTACTTATGTGCGCGGATTGCTGTTAGATATATACGTTCTGCTTCATTGTACTTGTTCCGCGAGTGATCGTAGGTGTAGCACAGTGAGGCAGTTTTTGACAGCGTGATACAGTAAAACCTTGTAAAACCATACCTGCTTAAACTGTAGTTTTCAGTCTCTGCAGTCATCGAACGTAATGCGTTTTGTACCCACTTGAATCGTAGCAGCTTATTGTGTACGTATCGATTAACACATAGTGTTTAAACTTTTTGTTGCGCAATTACGACGGTGCGTCATCCCTATCGGGCAGCCTGGCAGAACAACAAGCCTCAGAGATCAGAACATCAGCCTCCAAACGCCCTGTGGGTTTGCGCGTGAAGCCTCACCATCATCATCATCATTTCGGCTCCATCCCAGAGAGCATTGTGGCATTATGCAAGCTAAGACTCATGTCATGCCAAAGCTCAGATAAAAAACACTGGGTGCTCAGCATAGAAAAAAAATTGGACATTGTTTGAGCTATCAAACATGGCACGAAGAAATCGGCGCTGGCACGTGACAGGGATCTACCGTTGACTACGGTGTGTGACATTTGGAATGCGAAGAAGTTGTGCTCGGCAGCATTGCTGTGACCTTGAAGACTTTTCGCCATAGTTGCCTCTGTTGTTGCTGAAGTGTCGCCTAACGACAGTGATAAGGACAACACGGAAAGCGGCAGCACGGGCGATTCATGCCCGACAGTGGCAGAAGCTGCGCATTACATCAGCCTCATAAATGCAATCGTCACGACGAGAACAGCAACTCGCTATGAAAAAGGCGCCCCACGGCTTTTGCAGTGCTACCATGCCCGTGCACGGGGAATATGCAACACCAACAAGGAATCTGCCATGAGAGTGTTTGCCGAGGAGAGGGGGCTGGCTGAAAAGCTGGCTTGCAGCTTCAGTAAGTTTGAGGCTGCTGTCGTCGCTGCTAGGCTGCCATGGCATCAAACGAAAATAACACTTTTGTCGCGCGAAGTGACTAAATATTGCATGTTTTTGCCCTTTCATTGCACTCTCTCTTAGTTCCATTTCTGACAGGTAAGTGGGCGGTCTCATACTGTTTCGGTTAAGCAGTGTTACCGTTTAGTGCAGACTTTTTTGGAGCTTTGACAAACTATGGTTTAACGAGGTTTCACTGTAGCTGTGTTTCTTCTTGGACACTTTGGGATCACTCGTCAAAGACATATCACTTCAAGTTGATGTGCAGTGTTTTGTAATGAAGTGAATAAGGCATAGATTTTTTTGTAAAAGCGACAAGATGGTTCCGCACATCTTGAGCCTGGCGAGAGTAGTCTTTGCTAATGTCGAAGAGCCTCTTATCTAATGGCCCTTTAATTTGTGGCCATTAGATAAAACTGCTTTGGTGTTGAAGGAACTGAATTTAATGATAATTGGACAGTTTCAACCTTGGGTGTGTCTACCTAATCGATGTGCTCGTTCAGTTAATTGAGGGTCTAATGGGAATTTAAGGTACTCAGAGTATTGGCGAATAACTACTTCTTTGGAACACGCAAAGGATTCTTTTGGGTCAGAAACTCTTGTCGGCGACGCTTTGGGTGCTGAGTCGCATGAAATTTTGCAAAAGTTTAAGTATCTCCTAAAGTTATCGCCTGAGAATACTGCCCAAAGAAAGCTCCGTCTCCTCAGACGGCAATGATAAGTGAGCTTGTTTTTTTAATTGATTCATTGAATAAAGGTACCATTTCTCTTCATCTCGCATTACATTTGCGGTTTGATTTTATTCTTTTATGTTTTATTTTGCAAGCTCAAAGGTCGACCCTCGCGGTATAATCGTGGTCGCGTTACATTCGAGTAAATATGGCATGTCCGAAAATTGGATGTCCTAAAAGTAGGTCCTTGACTGTACATACATGTGTAAGCAAGAGAGAGGGGGCCAAAAAACCAGTTCTGCTTTTTCTTTTCTATTGACATTGTGTCGCTAATCATTTTATTCTGTGTGTACATCTTGCAGGTTGCCTTGACATCAACTCATCCATAAAGGGTGCGAGATTTGTCCGCTTTTGTGATGCATTCAACATTCCCATCATCACATTTGTGGATGTTCCTGGGTTCCTGCCAGGTAATTTAGTTTATTTCGATACTGCAGGTAAATCTCGATATAACAGACTTCAATACAGTAGATTTCCACTAATTAGACTCTGGTTAATTCAATTTTTAGATTAATTTGATTCTCATCAGCACCCATGCATTTCTATGAGTCCGAACTTTCATTATTTCTATCCTAAAATTAACCTTCACCAGAATTTGAACTTCACCAGTCAGCATGCATGTTCCTGACCTCTACGGTGACTTCAATAGTGACCCCTTTACTGACTGTGTCTGCGTCAGCACAGCTGAGGGGACAGTGAATGCGTTGAACACATCATTGTACGTTGAAAACGCCATTTGCGGCCCGCCCTAGGCAGATTTCCGAGCAATTACTGTAGCTCACACTGTCCAATTACGTTGTTTACCTGGTTCTATTGTGCCATTCTTTTTCTTTTCTTTAAAGAAAATAAGACCGAAAGTTACCTGCGTTGTGCAGTCGGACAAGAAACCAAAACTGCTTTTAGAACGTTTCTATTCTTTACCGCATAACATGAATGAATTGCGGCAAAGCTAATGTTAAGAATCTTTGTGGTGGAGATAAATTCAGGAGACTGGCTGTCATGGTGCAAGAATATTTCTTTCTAAAAAATCAGGTGCACAATATATTTCTTCTTTGTTTAGGAGCTTTAATGTCATTTCGACGTTAGTGTTCTACTTTGGACCCATCGGAAGTTGGCACGCGTTTGATTCGGGGGCATGTTAGACTCGGAGGCAACTAATGCCGACGTATCGGCGATGTATTGTGGCATTTTTTCTGTGTCTTTATTATTTCGACCTGCCGTTTGGCATCCGTCTCCTTTTCTAGCATGGCTGTGGCTTCATGCGGCTACCAGTGTGGCCTGTTTTAGATGTGATCTTCCGCATGTGCAAAGACAGAGTGAGCTGAGATGGTGTGGCATCCGCAGTCTTCCCACACCTTTAGTGCTAGAGGTTGCGTGATCTTGAGTTTGGAAGACGCATTAAAGCTAGAGGCAGATAAAGCATTTTGTGCCTCGCAGCCGGCGCTTTTCGTGATGGTGTCCCACTGCCACGGGAACGATGTGAACGCGAAAGCGTGGCTGGCTTCGCTTCATTTCACCGACATGAAGATGTGGCATGAAACTGCATCTTTTGTCCCCGACTCTCAAGTACTACAATTTTCTTTTTCTTGTCCAAATTTGTTTTTTCCAATTATCCGATAATTCGGAAAAGCTCACGGCTGCTACTATCTAAGAAAAATCTGTCAGATGCTGTACTTATTTGCATAAAAGATAGAATTTCAATATAACAGAATATGGATATACTATAGCAAATTGCCAATTTTAGCAATTTCATTTTATATTGGTGTTTAACTGTACATTCTTCTCCTTCTTTCTTGGGCTTATACTTGCGGACAACTTTCTGTGGCTATGAAGGGAAAGCTATGGGCATGGGGCTGCTGCACATGTGTTAACACACCAAGTGGTCCGGCAGTGTTAGACAGTGCTTTTGGTTACTTGGGACAGACACTGAATCGGTGCAGCTTCCACATGCAACAGTTTTGCATTTCCCAAGATGCGGAAAGGAAAAGCCGCAAAATAGGTAAACCTTTACACTCAGTGGTGTGTTTTGTCTTATTTAACTGTTGCTAATAAGGTGTTTGTTTTCTCTTTCCCAGCCTAAACTAACGCGGATTAAAGCGCAGCACTCTTTTCTTTTCAGAAGCGCTCTCACTCGTGCACGCTTTGCCTCCGTAGCTTTTCCTTCATAGCCAGAGAAAGCTGTCCGCAAGTATAGTTATGTTCATTTTTGGGGCCAGCTCTTCTGGATCTCAGTCTCCGTTTCTCTTGATTATGGGCTTTGTTTGTGTTGAATATTGCAGCAACTAGATGAGTGTGTAGCGGGTTTGCCCAGCACTGTTTCAGCCAGCCCCTTGGATGCTTTTGAGGCACTTCGAGGCTGTAGCCAATGTGTGCAAGCCAGTCAGCGTCTAATCCGAGTATGTGGCCATATCATCTAAAGCAGGCTTCGCACCAGCCCGCTTGTATTTTGTTGCTTATTTCTGTTCCCCATCTCCAAAAAATCCTAGGAAAAATGCTGCTTATTCAACTCTTTTCAAAGATCTATGAAATGTTCTGCCAGAGAGTCAATTTGGATCTCTTATGGGGGATAGTGTTGTAAACTTCAATGTAAAACATGCCCTTTCTATTTCTATGATGTGTACCGTATTAGGCATGAGTGCACTCAAGTTGAGCTCAGCTGTAACTGCAGGTACTTAGTGGAAAAAATCAGATCTCCATTGTGCATAGTTTAACCAGTTTCATTTTCTTTTCTTACACTTAACAGCATCTAGGAGTTGCTCTTAGTGGAAGTCATGACAGGAGGGCCTGCGAACAATGGATCTTCTTTTCTTGAACTATACTACAGTCACCTTTTATGAAGTCCGGGGCAGCTCCTTGAGTGAAAACATCTTTTGGCTGCTCTCTGTCTCTGAACATTTCCAAAAATATACTTTACAACTTGCACGGGTCCATCCAAAAGGCACCCTTGAGACTCTGCTAGCAGGAAGCAAAACATGTTGCAGTCACAAATATGCAGATAACAAGGAAGGGCTGCGCTGAAAAAGCAGTGTAGGGGGAAAAAATGGCCACTGCACAAATGTACACACGGAGAAAGTGGCACCATAGTATGGGACAAGGCAGCAAACATTCACATACGTAGCCATGCATCATGACAATAGGGGTCACAAGGGAGAAACCAACGTTACTAGATTACTTCGTCAGTTTGCGAACTCCGCCAGGATGCGACAGCAAATGTGGCCCCCTTTGGTTCCTGCTCGCGAGATTGCACTTCTGACACGATTGGCCCGGTCGCGTCATCGTTACAGAGCTTGCGTGCTGCGTTTAATTTACACAGTTAATTACGTGTAAGGGGAGTTCGAGATAGTGAGCAAACGTCATTTCCAGTTCGCTACTAGAGTATCGTTTGAGCCACTAGAGCAATGCCACTTGGCAGAGGTGAGACTGAGATGCCTGAATCTAGCTCCTGGTATGCAGGACTTTTGTCTATTCAGCTGTGAGGATTCATTGGTTTCCTGTTCTTTTTAATTCAGTTTTGTATAAAATTACATGTTAGCGGTGAGCCACGTAAAATAGGTATCTGATGCCGCCGAAAATACCGAAACCTACAGCTTAAAACCACCCTTTTGTTCCAGAACACTCGATGCTAGGATACGCGTTTATTAAACACAAGATACTGAACTACTTCAGTGAACGCTCACTGTTTTTAAGACTATAAAATGCGGAATATTACTAGAACAAAAGCCAAATCCAAAACACTTTATTGAATCAATGCAATAAACATCAATTGGGAACCACTTTTCAAGAGCCACAGTTACAAGAGATGCACTTTTTTGTTTGGTATAGCCACATTTTCCTTGCTTTCTAACCGATTGTTAAAATCGCAGGTGAAAATGTGCATTCTTGTCACAGTGACAAAGTTCAATATCTGGCATGGGAATATCTGGCATTTCCAGCTTGTGCACCACAATTGTAGTGCCAACAACCTCAAGGGACCAACCCTGCAACTGTTGGCCTGCTGCTGCCATGCCACACAACTCATTGAAAAGCTGTATGTTGTTCTCCAGTACAACAGTGCTGTCAGTGTCACCACTGCTTTCCCTAAAAATGCATAAGTTCGACGTCACCGCTTCTTGGTCGTTCTCTTTTTGCTCTTTCTGACGCTTAGGCCCAGGCGGTGCGTTTTTGCACTGGCTTCGACAAGTATTTAGGGCAATAGGGAAAAATGCGCGTCACAGCATCTTCCTTAAGAGCCCACTTGTCACGTGGTATGACAACTACGTCACCATGAACTTTGTGAACGAAGTCTCTCGCAATATCTTCCTCATGAAAGCGGAGGTTGCAAATAGCGCATGAGCTGGACAGCTCCTTATCTAATCTGCATATAGCCCGTGGGCATTGTTGAAGGCGGAACGCATCAGCGGGTGGCTTAAAAAAATGTCTTTTTTCAGCTGTGGATTTCATCTAATCGTAGCCACTTCAGCAACTAGTTGCAAAGCAACGAGCCATGTTTTCTCATATTCAAGACACATCACAGCCAGGCACTATATATATATGCACTTGCGATAATCAACGGTGATCAACCGTAGTCGCACATTACGTTAAGAAGCTGTTCTTGCCTTGATTTGAAGTGAGCAAGTCAAGCTGCATCGCACGATCCGCAACATGCACAGCTCAGGTGCAAGGATGCCTCACGTGGTCGCAAATGCGACAAGTTGCAGTGGGAGCACACGCCGCACGAGCTCCGTCGATAGATCTCGCTGGCACTCACAGGGATAGTGATCACTACACAACACAGTTGAAGGCAACGAAGAAACACTCGGCACAGTGCCAAGCCTGCGTTGACTTCGCCAGAGCAGTTGCAAAAAGAATGATGCACCGACAACACCCGCTGAAACCGCCGCCGCCACTGTCAGACCCAACAAGACCGGTCAAATGGCGACAAGCGTGCCCTCGCTCAGAGGAACTTGCAAGGGTGACACCCGTGGTGCGGGAGTTTGCAAACTGAAAGAGGTAATCTAGTAACGTTAGGAGAAACTGTACAGGCAGTTAGCATCCAGAATACTGTAGAAATGCATGCACATGTGCTCAGTAACATGTGCTAGCAGGCGTTGTGTAAATGAATATTGCAGAGCCAGTGTTTACATGCACCTAAAAACAAACCCATGGCAGAATAAAGGAAATGAGCAAGAGTAATTGGCCTGCATGCAAGTACAAATTTTACTTTAAACTACATTTGCTGTTTTAGTTCATAAATGGTCTAGCTACATATCAATAGCAATGCCCAACTTCTGGTGGTTTTTATGAGTTGCCCTATTACTCACTATGTTTAATATGTGATTCCGTATGCTGACGACCTTTAAGTCCATTATTTCAATAGAGAATGTATTTGAGTTGTGTTCATTTTTCATAAAACACAGGAAGCTGCATGCACCACAAGTTTGTTAACAGCTTTCTATTTTATAATACTATGCTCTTTGTTGTAAAGTGCAGTGCTATCAAGGGCCGAAATTTATAATGCAACTTGTTTAGGCTGTGTTCTAATCCGAACCTGCCATGCAAACAGCTTTGCTCTTCTCTTTCTTGTCTGTAAAGGTACTGCTCAGGAATATGGAGGCATCATCAGGCATGGGGCCAAACTTCTGTACGCGTATGCTGAAGCGACTGTACCGAAAATAACCATAATCACCAGGAAGGTGAGTATACCCCTTCACATAAGTTCTAAATATTATAAGGGGCCTTAACATTTTCCTGCCCATGGAGAAAGCAGTACACTTGAACCTCGTTATAATGAAATAATGAATATAACAAAGTACATGGATCCCCATAGAGACCCACGTATTTAAAACCTCATTTTAACGAAGTGAAGTTGTCCTGCCAATGGATATAATGAACTAGACTCATTTCCGTAACCAAAAAATACCCGACCATAGCACGCCCAGTACATAGTAGCTTTCCATGGGGTTCGTCATTCATTCGCCACAGCAGTTCAAAACTCCCACGTCCCCGCATTGAATACGTCGTCAAGCAACACCGGTCTTTCTCACTGCGATGCGTAGTTGCACACCTGTGCACTATGAGCAGCTCACTGTCGCACTTCTCCACTGACCTCTCTCTCTAGTGATTGCCTGGCTGCGCGAGTCGTGTCGTGCTGTTTATGTGCAGATGTGCAAAAGATTAGTGTATTCACTTCTATTGGGCAAACATGCCATGCAGGCAGCCGTAGTTGGTCGTGGCCTTTGAGATCTCTCCAGCTCAATCTCGGTGGTCACATGCAAGGCTGCTCGATTGGGCCATGCTGCGCCACTACGCAGAGCAGTGTGAAAGATTAGTGCATTCACTTCTCTATGGCGCACCACACCGGAAGCCACAGCTGGGCCTGGCCTCGGAAATCTCCCCAGCATAATCTCAGGGGTCACACCCAGGCCATGCATTCACTTCTCCCACTTCCTGCGGCGCGCCCTGCGTGCTTGCAGCTGGGCGTGGCCTCTGAGATCGCATTGGCATCGGTGCAATTTCAGAGCCTGCGATCCGGCCGAGCCAAGCCGGCACGGCGAAGTTCGCTTGCCTCCTCGATCACTCAGCAGAACGCTGACGAGACAGTCATTTCAGGAATCGCCCGACAAATGTGTGCAGGCATGAGTAAAAGCGTGTGCAAGAGAGAAAATTTGGGGGTTCTTGCTCCTTGAATATCTGACTTTGCCTAGGTACTACAGAGGAGAAGTTTTGTATGCGTTCTTCTCCAGGCATGCTGGCATTCAGTGCAAAGTATCTGTGCAATATTCCAGCACATCTTGACTTTCTATGGAGAGAATTTCTTGAGATATATAAGAGAATGTTAACGGGGTGTTGCACCAACCGGGAAAACCAGGAAAACTGGGAATTCTCAGGGATATTAAGTAGTGTGGAAAAACTCTGGGAAAACTTAGGGAAATTGTGCCTCTATCAGGGAAAATTAGCTGTAATTTCATAGAAAGGGTCGAAAGTTACGGTAATGGTGGCTCGAGTAACAGACAGGAATCGAAATCAATCGTCTTTGATGCCCTGTCGCCATCTGGAGGAGTTGCCAGTGTACAGTCAATGACCGGCTTTCCGGATTCCCGATAATTTGGACGATTTCGCAGCACCACCGCGTACCCCATAGAGTCAATGTATCAGAACGTCTGAAATTTCAGACACAAGAATGCTTCGCCGTCCAGTTTTCCGGACGTTCTGCCGGGGCCACAGTTCTGAAACGGCAATAATCAAAGCCACAACCGCTGCTATTTTGATAACCTCGCCGCCTCAAACCGGCGCTCTAGCACGCATATCCGCTGGCAACCGTAGCCACCACAGTAGCAACGCTAGGCCTAGCTGCTTCGACATTCGCTATGAAGCTTCTCGCTGTTGGGTGCTGAGTTTTTTATTGAAAGAACTTGCTGCATTTAGTAATGGCACAGACTCTGCCTTTGTGGTCTTTGCGATTGGCTTAGAAGCTTGGAAAGCACAGTGCGCTGCATAATGCTGTTTCCCAAAAGTCAGCTTCACCTCTGTACAGAAGTGTTACTTGGTGAAGCATATGCTAAAGTATTGCAGTGAAGCATAACAAGCGTGAGAAGGGGCTATTGCCACGGGACACAGTATGTATTCCTTATTTATACAAGCCTGCACCCGGTATTTCCTGTCACAGTACGAGCACCGATATGCCTAATACGTGTACCGACAGGCCTTCAGAGCATTTTTGAATGTGTCTGTGGCGGTTTGGGCCCCTAAGGGCAGTAAATGACAAGCATTTATTTTTTCCAACTGGCCGATTTTTCGAACATTTTCGTGGCCCCTAGTGAGTTTGAAAAATCGAACGTGGGCTGTGCAACTGACCAAGAAAATGCTTCAAATGGTCCGCTGGGCGAACGAGTGGCAGAAGGAGGACAAGAACAGAAAGTACCTACGCATTGAGGAATGAACGGGAAAAGCGTGCTGCCGCCGTTTTAAAGGACCTTGAGCTCAAAAAACAGTTTTCGCTAATGCCGAGGTGCAGGTGTCCTTCATCCAAACCAGAATAAACTCTTTAGAGAAGTGAAACACAACACTGAGATGTCTGTGTGTAACCATATTCATATGTTAAAAAGGAACTAGAAAGAACTTGCCATCAAGGAAAATGTACGATCCAAACTGACTAAAAATTGAAGACAAAAATGAAGATGCAGCCGTGCTAGCGGCCAATATGCTGCGATGGCGAACTGGCCTTTCGACCATAGAACGGCTACTGCTGAATATGTGTGCTAACTAGATGGTAGTTCGGCTGGCACACCGCTCTCTACACTACCGACAGGCCGATTGACAACTGCAAAGCTGCATGGCATCAGCACGAGCTCATTGCCGGGACAGTCAGCTCTAGGGCGTCTACACCATCGGCGTCACTAACACCAGCATAATATAATCTTCTATAGATGAAGTGATGTATAAATTGTACATTTTACGAAAAGCGTTGTCGCCTGTCAAATGTTTGGTACAAATGAGAGTTAGGTACTTGTCGAGCTCAGCTGCAAGTGCACAGCTATTGACAGTGCATGGCAAACCGGCTGAACTGTGCTCGCATCGCAGCTGATGGCACCACGAATGCATCGCCAAGTGCGAAATTATTGTGAGGAGAGGATAAAGTAGCAATAATAACAAGGCATTGCAGCTAGCAGTTGTGAGTTGGAAGCATCAGCTACAGCTCCGAAGTGAACCAGAAAAGGCATAGCGATGACATCAGTGCTGCCGAGCGATCAACAGTGGTGAGACTGCCAGCGACACCAGGGCATAGCCATAGCAACCACTCCTCTTTCACTGATTCGCCACATTGCTACGTGTCTGCAGCAAGAAATGGGTCCCAGACCCATCGTCCTCTGCGCGGCAGGGATATCTAGCTGTTTGTGATCAAAATGGCTGGTGGCCTGCGAACAGCAAACGGTGTGCAACGAGCTGCCATGTCGCTAATGTGGAGGAGACAAGAGAGTGAGAAGGTACAAGATGCGAGGGCGTTTGCTTAATCCTGGACGTATCTGTAATCTTTTGTGGGCACAGTAGCTGACCCTTTGAAAGGAGGAGTTCCTTTTCCACACACTGTAGACCGCTTTCTGCATTTTCATTCTTTTTTCCATGAAAGCGAGGAAAGCACACCACATCTAGTCCAGCGAGAGCCTCGGCGAAAGTAGCCTACAAGCGCCCGTCGTCTTCTTCGGCATCAGTTTAGGGTGATTGTGCTTCATCGCCTTCATCTCGCAGATCTATGCCACGCTTTGTGGCTTGCATGTCGGGACATGGTCATCCTACATGCAAAATCTGCAGACAGGCCTTGGTCACGTCTACCTCGCATTGTCATGCCTTTTCTTATTTGTATGTTATCTAGCAGCCGAGGAACATATCATACAATCACAGTTTGGCGATCTACTGAACGTTGGGGCTGAAAAATCTCACTTTCCAGGAACGTATATTCCCCACAGGAAAGCTGCGTGACTATTGGTTCATCTTTGGTGCTCTATTGCGAACTTTGGCGCCAGGAAATCATGCTAAACACGAACGAATCACAAAGGCTCTTCTGTATTACATAAATATTTTTCTACGGTTCACCTTCGTTGCCACCTACAGAAAAAGCATGACCAACTTTTCCTGTAAGGTGCACAGCCAAGCAGTTGTGCACTTCTTTCCAGGGTGCCGTGCACCACCTGTGCATAACATGGGGTAACTGGTGCTGTGCTGCTCCAATGCAGACATGGAGCTCAAGAGAACATGAAGCTATGTCAGGTAGAAAGAAAGTCTCCTTTGTTGCTGCTGCTGCCGCTGCCCGAAAGGCTGTCCTTCTCGGCTCAGAGGTGCCGCCATCACCAGGCCCCTGCCTTTAAAGATAGAGTTTGTGACTTTACAGTGCAACGAGGAATTGAGCATGAGCATGGAGTACTTGAAAGTGAAGTTGTCAGGTGGGAGGCAAGAGAAGTGGTAATGAAAGATTATGCAGGAAGAGGGCTTCTGACGAAGGTTGGCTTGAGACGGTCAAGGAACACAACAGTGTCACAACTGTTGACAGAGATTGTGAACGTCTTCTGATTGCGAGCTGAGATGACATAAGGCTGGTGTATGGTGGATGAAGAGAACACCGAGTGGAGTGCCTCAGGAGAAGCCAGTAGGAAAGAGTCGCGAAGATTGCAGAATATGAAGGGTGTGCCATATTGCCGAGCTCTGTCAGTGTTACACCAATACCGGAGAAATAAATGGTCATGTATAGGGTGTACATGTTGTTAGTCGCACGTAGTTGAAGGTCAAGAGCAAAGAAATTCAGCAGGCCGACACAGGGATGTGCCGTACCCGAGATGGCCAAGAGCGATCTTGTTTGATAGCTGTGCAAAGCTCCCGCAGGACTAGGGCTGCAGTAGTGACACATTAATCAGGGACAGTGTGAGCCATGAGAGCAACTTCACTGCCTTTGGAGGACAGTGAAACTGCTCTACTAAGCCATTGCTTTGCCAGTAGTAAGTCATGGTCTTGACATGGCAAGTTTTGAGGTGGCTCCTTAGCTGGCGGAAGAGCACATGATAGCAGCTCAACACCATTGCGCTATTGCAGCACTGCCACCACTTGGGCAATCAATGTTTCATCCTTTGCACTAAGTTAAAAAATGAGAGGGAACGCTGGTCTTGACATGCCACATGCGCCCATTGTATAAGGATGCAGCGCATTCATTCTGTTGCTTGCCTTCTGGCACGAGTTTGCACAGAAGTGGTGGGAATGCCAACAGTTGAGCTTGTTACAGTCACCTGACGCAAAGGAAAGCATAGGTGAAATTAAGTGTTCCTTTAAGTGAAATGTGAAAAAAATGTGAAAAGAAAGACTAATGTGAGCACAAAAAGAACTTTAACTGGAAGAAGCCGAATTTACATCTCCTTCCTTACACATGCGATCCTCTGCCAGTTGAGCCTCCTCTCTTTTCCTGCCTCCACTCCACTTTCTTGTGTATTTGTGTATGTGCACAGGATTTAGCCCTGGGAGTGTTAGCCAACGCCACTCACTGCTATGACAGTGGATATGGAACATCGTTTCAGCATAGTGTAAGTCTACAGTGCAGAAACCGACAGAGACAAAGGAGGCACCTTTGTCTCCGTCGGCTCCCATGCTGTGGCCTTCCACTATGTTCAACCAACAAGCCCAACTAGTTAATCTGCTCAACATCCTTTCAGCCATACAACATAAGTGAGTAGGAAGTAATATGTACTGTGCAGTGGTGGAACAGCTGTACCAATTGCGCCAAACTGCGCCGAGAGCAGGCCTTTGCGCCATCCTGCGCCAAAGCATGCATAAGTGTGAATCTGTTCTTCCGTCGATGCTTCACAGATAGCAAAACTGAAATGAAAACCAACAGGAAACTATCATCATCATCATCATAGAAGGAAGCAGGGAGGTCCCACCATAGACTTCAGCAGGGTGTCTACCAACCGGGAAAACCCGGAATTCTCAGGGATTTTGAATAGTCTGGAAATATTCGGGAAAACTCAGGTAATTTGTGCTTCTATCAGAGAAAATTAGTTATAATTGTATTGAAAGGGAACAAAAGTAGTGCTAATGCTGGCGCAAGTACCAGAGCAATCGTAATGAATCGTCTTTGACGCTGTGTTGTCGGCTGGAAGAGTTGTCAGTGTACAATTAATCACCAGTTTTTCGGGACGCCCCATTTTTTGGGACATGCCCGATAATTCGGACGGCTTCGCGGCGCCACTATGTACCTCATAAAGTCAATGTTTAAAAACGTCTGAAATTTCGAATGCAAGAACCCTTCGCCGTCCGATTTTCCTAGCTTTTTGCCATGGGTCCGAAACGGCATTAATCATGGCCACCACCGCCACCATTTTGATTATCTCGCCGCATACCTCGAAGCGGCGCTCACGCATGCTGGTTCGAGGCGTAGCCACCACCGCGGCAACGCTAGGCCTAGCTGCTTCGACATTCGCTATTAATTTCTTGCCGTTCGGTTCCGAGCTTTTCATTGAAAGAATTCGCCGCTGTCAGCAATGGCACTGACTCTGCCTTTGTAATCCTCACGATTGACTTCGAAACTCGGAAAGCACAGCGCGTTGCATAATGCCGGTTCCTGAAAGTCAGCTTTTCCTCAATACAGAAATGTTACACGGTGAAGCATAAGCGAAGTATTGCAGGGAAGCTTAAGAAGCGTGGCACGGGGCAATTTTCACGAGACACAGTATGTATTCCTTAATTATACACGCGTGCACCTGCCATCTCCTGTCACAGTACAAGCACCGGTAGGCCTAATAAGCATACTGGCAGGCCCTCCGAGCTTTTTCAGACGTGCCTGTGGCGATTTGAGCCTTTAAGGACAGTAAAAGACATGCATTTATTTTTTTGGACTTCCCGATTTTTCGGATATTTTCACGGCCTCTAGGGAGCCCAAAAAATCGGACGTTGACTGTATAACTGACAAAGAGGATGCTTCAAATCGTCTGTGGGGCGAACGCACAGCAGAGGGAGGATGAGAACAGAAAGGACCTATGCATTGAATAATGAACGGGAAAAGAAGCGCTCTGCCACTTCATTGAAGGAGCTTGAACTAAAAAAAAAAACTAAGTGTTGACTGATGCAGAAACGCAGGTGTCCCTCATCCAAACCAAATAAACTCTTTAAAGCAGTGAAACACAATACTGAGGCATTGTGTGCAGCCTGAGAGTACGTTCGGACAGTTGAGGTTGACTTACCTGCTGTTGAGAGAGAATCTCACTTGTGACCAAGTTCGGGCCTCATACCAATTAGCTTGCCATCAGTTGATAGAAATAGTTCATATTCGAAAAGATTTGCTTCTGTATACGTCTCTTCTTATTTGTATTTGAAAATGTTCAACTCGATTTGCAACGGGCTTTACTATTGTTTTTTTCGAAAATACTTTATTCGCAGTGCATTTTATTAACCCCTACCTTTTGTTTCCTTTTTGAATAAAATAAACACTACTCACTATTCAAACTGGGTTTTTTTTTTGAACATGCTTAGTAGAGAGCGAAAGCATGGGGCGACATGATGTCAACCCGCCTTGTCATAAAACAAAGTTTAGGAATTTTTCAAAGGCACTCAGGGAAAACCTAGAAAACTCGGGGAAGTTGAAATGTCAACTTGGTGCACACCCTCAGTGAGAAACTATATGCGTGGTGCCACGGAGTTTGCCAAAGGAGGATGTCATCTTTTAGGATTAAAGTTAAGCTTTCTTTATTTTTATGGGTGATAGCGTGACTTTGCAAAAGGATCGCAGGTAGTGCATAGATTAAAATGGTATTAGCAAATGAGGTTGAATGTTGTACAGTGAAACCTCGTTAAACCGTAGTTGGCCGGAGCTCGGAAAAAGTACGTACTAAACGATAGTACTGTTTAACCGAAACAGCATGAGATTGCCCACTGACCTGTCGAAAACGGAACTCAGAGTGCGATGAAAGGGGAAAAAACATGCAGTATTTATTCACTTCGCGCGACAAAAGTGTTATTTTCGTTTGACGCCGCGGCGGCCTAGCACGACGACAGCAGCGCGCGACAAAAGTGTTATTTTCGTTTGATGCCGCGGCGGCCTAGCACGACGACATCGGCCTCAAACTTACTGAAGCTTCGTGCCAGCTTCTCAGCCAGTCCCCTCCTCTCAACAAACACTCGCACGGCAGATTCCTCGTTGGCATTATGTATTCTCCGTGCACGTGCGCAGTAGTGCTGCAGAAGTCCTGGGACGCCTTTTTCATTGCCGGGTGCCGGAGTTAGGAATACTTTTCATTTGGAATAGTTACGTTATCGCGCCCCTGTTTTCGTCGCGACGATTGCATTCATGAGGCTGACGTAACGCGCAGCTTTTGCCACTGTCGGGCCTGAATCATCCATGCTGTCGCTTTCCGTGTCTTCATCACTGTCGCTAGTCGACGCTTCGGCAACGACAGAGGCAACGATGGCGAAAAGTCGAACCTCATAGCTGACATCTCTTCGCGGTCGCAGTGCTGCTGAGCAACTTCTTCGCATTCCAAATGCCACACACTATAGTCAACAGCTGATCCATGTCGCGGGCCAGGGCCGACTTCTTCATGTCACGTTCTATGGCACGGACGATGTCTAAGTTTTCTTCTATGCTGAGCACCCGGCGTCTTTTTTTTATCCGAGCTTCGACATGACGTGAGTCCTCGCTTGCACGACGCCACAACACTCTCTGCATGGAGGAAGGAAACTGAGGAGAGGCCCTACCTCCTCCGCGCGCTAGGAGAAAAGTGTGGAGGAAATGACGTAGTAGGTTCTCCCGTGTTTTGCAGTTTTTTTTTTATTTCTTTGCTGTAGCGGCCCTGCCTTTCGGGCCACAATGGCGGCTTTGTTATTGTTCTGTGTGCTCACACATTTTGCTCCGTAGGTTTCGTACCGTGCCAAAGGCGCCGTGCGGGCAGGTTTGCGTTGGTCTCCGTGTTTTGTTGCGCTGCGTTACCTGGACCGTGCTCTACCGTATTTTGCTGAGGCCAGGTGGGACAGGAGGAACTAAAGTTCGTGAAATGAACCCGCATGCAACGCTGTACACAATGTACCGCGCCATGGCACTGGCAACGGACGAAAGAATATCCGCGGGAAACTTTGCCCTCTTTGGTGGAATCATGCTAACGTGCTAACGATTGTTTAGTATTGCTGCGGAGCGCGTGGCTCCGAGCAGCACGGTTGCGCAGCGCGGCGTGGTTTTGCGAGATTTAAACAAGAGAGGAGAGCTGGCCCGATAGGCGGAGCAACGCCATGAGCAACGCCAACTTCCAGCTTCACTTTCGCTTCACAAAGAGTGACGTCAGGGCCTCTCCTCAGTTTCCTTCCTCCGTGGCTCTCTGGCACGGCGTCGAAATGATGTTGATGTTGATGTGGCTTCCCGCGCAAACGCACAGGGCGCTTGGAGGCCGTTGTACCAATCTCTGAGGCTTGTTGTTCTGCCCAGCCGCCCGATGGAGACGACGCACTGCTGTGTTTGCGCGACAAAAAGAGAAAATGCTACGTTTTAACCAATGCGTATGCAATAAGCTCGTACAGTTTATGTGGATACAAAATACATTATGCTCAATGGCCGCTGAGTCGGGGAATTGACTTTACTACTTTTAAACTGAAACTACTGTTTAAGCGGGTACAGTTTAACGAGGTTTTACTGTACATGGTTAGAGCCACCACTTCGATGGGTGATGGCATGTTTGTTGACGCAAAAGTTTTGCATAGAGCTTGGGTTGCTGCACTATTTCGGTGAAATAGTTGCTGACACAAACACAAAACCCTGTTTGCGCCTTGCGCATGTGTAGTGGCGCTGAAGCTGTTTTATTTTATGTTTTTCTTGCAGCTGCAACACCTTTGTGGTCCCTATACGAAACCTCCCTAATGTGCGTGGCATGACATGAGTATATTGCATGATGTCATGTTCAGTGCAGGCACGTATACTGATCGGTCTTGTGGTGAGCCTTTGCACACAAGCCGTAACTGTTGCACTGTGTTGCATCCTGGGATAATAAACACTCGTTTGTTGACCATCTGTCAGTGGCACCTTCCATGTGCCGTATCGACAAACACAGCCAAAGCGCTCTTTGTACGGCGCGGTGTCAAGGAGCGTCGCATCCTTTCCAGACCACGCTTGCAGGATAAGCCTCACGAAAACCCATCTCCACTACATATCAACTATATCAGTTAAAATTTGCATGGTACATGATAAGCACACATGCATTGGACCCTGCTCAAAAAGTACTTGCTACTGCGCCAAATTGGCTTTTTGCCTGCACCAGGACCTGCGCCGAAAGGTGAAATGGTGGTTCCACCACTGACTATGTCCTACAGGTGCTTCTGGACAACATAATAGACTATTCTGATTAACTCATACATTTTGAAGATTAATATGCCTGGAACACCTTGTTTTTATCTTGTTTCATGCTCAAAGAAAGCTGAATAATTAATGGCAAGTGCTGTTGGTGTGGGTCACCAGCAGACCCGTGGCCTTTTGCAGTCTGAATGGCCGTTTGCATGCAGTTCTTCTTGAAGTAATGTTAGCCGGAGTTAACTGTTATTGTTAGGCTGACTAGGGTTCCAACCTGCTGCTCATACCAGTCCATAGAGAAATACAGTCGAACCTCAATATATTGAACAGTGCAGTGATTGCAAAATAATTTGATATAGCCAGAATTCAATGTATAAAAGCACGTAAAGAATGTGTAAAAAAATTCTGCAAATTCTGCAGAAGCACACGTTTAGTTGCGCCGCACCGACTTCACCAGCTGTAAGCACGCTGTCGATTGCGCCGCACACAATCAGCCAGGCTGCGCCGACTTCGTCAGCTGCACGAAGTCAGTGCAGTGGAACCGAATGCGCGCTTTGAACAACAATCCCTGATCGCGCCCCAATTGTGGCGCAGTAAATACTCACTTGAAGCTTCACACAAAGTATATATTTATTTGGCTAAAAGTACTGCAGCAGTGTAACCTGCTTCTTATTGGCAGCCGCGTGCTTAAACACAGAGTCCTCAACATAGTCTAAACAATCCACAAGCGATGGGCCGGTGCCCTCTAATGCACCGCAGTAGTGGCATAAAAGGGCCAAAGCCAGGCTAAAGCAGCTACAGCCCCAATTTAAGTCGGGAGCAGGGCAACATCCAGCGCTTGCGGGCTCAACCTCGGCAGCGTCTTCATTTGGCCACTAGTTCTGCTGCGATCTCCACGTCTGTAAATCGAAGTATTAAGTGGCTCCTGCCAAGGAGACTGTGAGTGAGCCCAGTAAGTGCGTGCTGTCGCGCGTCTTAGTGGATGCAAACCGCCAGACCTCGCGAGGTGGCGGCAGGCGCAGAGCGCGGCACCAAGCAGGAGTCCGTGCAGCAAATGCAATGCGTCATTGAAATTGTCAAACTAGCCAAGCCACCGCATGCGTACGCCGCTACCTTCAAATGGCGCCCTCGACGCAGCAGTCGGGAACACAAATTGGACCATTGCTATCTTCAAGGGTGTTGTAAGAAAGCTCACTGCCTGTCAACGGAGCGCATGTAATCTGGGGTGGTGGTGGATATACGCAATAATTTTATATAGTCATGTTCGATATCTCGAGGTTCGACTGTAGCATGTTGTGTAAGCATGCATTTTACCATGTAGCTTTGCATATACATGGTTTGTTGAGTATAAGCCTTCCAGGGTGTCTACCAACTGGGAATTCTCAAGGATATTGAATAGTCTCGAAATACTCCAGGAAAACTCAGAGAATTTGTGCTTCTATCAGGGAAAATGATCAAATTTTATTGAAAGGGAGCGAAAGTCGCGGTAATGGTGGCACGAGTAACAGAGAGGAATCGTAACGAATCGTTTTTTGACGCTGTGCCGTCAGCTGGAGTTGCCAGTGCGCAGTCAATGAACGATTTTCCGGACACCTGATAATTCGGACTGCTTCGCGGCACCACCACGTACCCGATAGAGCCAGTGTTTAAGAACGTCTGAAATTTCGGGCGCAAGAACCCTTCGCAGACCAATTTTCCTGACTTTTTGCCGTGACCGCAGGTCCGAAACGGCAATCAAAGCCACCACCGCCATCATTTTGATTACCTTGCCGCATCGAACCGGCGCTCTCGCACGCAGTCCCTCTGGCAGTAGCAGCCAACACAGCAGCAACGCTAGGTCTAGCAATGGCACTGACTCCACCTTCGTGGTCCTCGCGATTGGCTTCGAAGCTCGGAAAGCTCGGCGCGTTGCATAATGTTGGTTTCCGAAAGTCAGCTTCGCCTCAATGCAGAAATGTTACGCGGTGAAGCTTAACAAGCGTGGGAAGGGACAATTGTCAAGAGACACATTCGATGAGAGCAACATTGTGGGCAAGTTAGGAATCCATTACTCAAGTATTATTGCGCAACAAAAAAGACATGGGCATAGGAGAAGAACACACACCAAATGCAAGCTTTCAACTGCGGAGTTGAAAGCTTGCGCTTGGTGTGTTCTTCTCCTCTTACGTCTGCGTCTTTTTTGTTGCACCATAATGCTTGAGTATGTATTCCTTAATTATGTGCGCATGCACTCGCCGTGTACTGGCTGGCCCTTCAGAGCTTTTTCAGATGTGCCTGTGGCGATTTGAGCCGTTAAAGGGACACTAAAGGTTATTTTTAAGTCAACATTGACTGTTGAAATACCATCCCAGAAACCTCGAAACGCTTGTTTCATGCGAAGAAGCGACTTATCTTAAGAGAAAATACATTCTGAAGTGTCTGCGTACCTCTAGTGCAGTTCAAATCGCCCGCCCTCCGATCGAGGAGTGGTGACGCCATGGTCTCATAGTGACGTTGTGCTGTTGGTGAGTAAAACGGCGCCCGCAGACGGCGCTGCGGCTTTTCTGCGCAAAACGCAAACACGCGGCCAGAAACAGAGCAAAGACAGAGCCGACAGCAGTGCAAAGGCTGAACTATGGTGGCTAGCGGTAGGGAAAGTGCATGACAATAAGCTGCTTCTTTATTTTATAACGCCAACTTTGATGCTCGTTGCAATGGACGACCCTGACAGCGACACATTAGCTCGCGATGCTGGGCTCGACATCGGCGATTTAAGCACTGATGAATGCAACCTGCTGCTGAGGACTCATGCTGCTGGCGTCATTGCGTAGTACTACAACGGCAACTTATGTCATGGCTGTGCATATTCAGACATTTGTAGCTTTTCCTTCGTGAAAACCAAATGCCGCACTTACCGCCCCATCTTTGACCTGCAGTTGTTCTTGCGCTTCGAAGAATGCAGGCAAGACCGACGGAACAGTGCTACGGAAAGGCATTGCTTTGAAAAGCACTCCACATAACTTCAGTAAGTCGGCGTTGAACTCGTAAGCCTCTGAACGAAAGTGCAGCGAGCACACTATGTGATTTTTCGACTCTTTGCCAACATGCTATGGCAGAGGTATGGCACTTCACCACTTTGAACGGAGAGGTTCACTCATCAGCACACAGTGATAAGTAACATTGGATTTGCCGCTGCAACTGCCCTTGGCCAAGTTCCGCGGACCGTTCGCGCATCCCACGACATCACATGGACGTGGCATTCTTACTGTTTGTTCCTAATGCAAGTTTCGCGAGCCAGCAGAACCAGCACAGCATGACTCGATAACGAGACAACTGAAACTCCAAAGTGCTGTGGCGCAGAGTCGAGCAAAAACGAAACCTTTCAACGACCCATACTATACTAAAGGGTAACACGTCAAAATGTTATTTTTTCCTTAGAATCGAACAGAAGTAGACAAGTAGTATTTTCTTCCGTCCTATAACCTAATGAAATTATTTTTTTAATACAATTAGTTGAGTATTAGTGACATAAATTATGATGAGGAGTGCCTTCATCATCAGGCTAGTACCGGAATGTCGCTGAGGGGTCTCAAATCATGTCATGCATTTACCTCAATTTCTCGGTTACTAAAGCTCTGTTCGTGATTATATTGACGCCTTAGACGTTCCACAGCATTACTTAATCCCTTTAACTTGACTTCATAGTAGCCTGTAGTGTCCCTTTAAGGACAGTAAAAGACATGCATACATTTTTTTCGAAACTGACCGATTTTTCTGACGTTTTCACGGCCCCTAGGAGGTCTGAAAAATCGGATGTTGACTGTACAATTACGAGGATGCTTCAAATGGTATGTGGGGCAAACGCGCTGCAGAAGGACAACGACAACAGAAATTACCTATGCATCGAGAAATACAGAAAAATGGAAGCGTGCCGCCGCTTCTTTGAAGGAGCTTGAGCTCAAAAAACAAAGTGTTGGCTGACGTTGCGATGCAGGTGTCCCTCATAGAAACCAAAATAAACTCTTCAACGCAGTGAAATGCAACACTGAGGCATTGTGTGGTGCCTGAGAGTATATCAGGACATTTGAGTTTGGCAATTACCAGCTATTGAGACAGAATCTCACTAGTGACAAAGTTTGGGCGTCATACCTATCAGCTTGCTATCAGTTGATAGAAATAGCTCATATTCTAAAAGACTGCTTCTGTATGCATCTCCTTTTTATTCGTATTTGAAAATGTTCAACTCGATTTGCAATGGGTTTTACAATATTTTTCGAAGATATTTTATTTGCTGTGCATTTTACTAACCCCTCGCTTCTTTTTCTTTATGAATAAAATAAACACTACTCCTTACTATTCAAACTGGATTAAGTCACTATTCGAACATGATTAAGTCATCTTTATTTTTGAACATGCTTACTAGGGAGTGGCAGCATCGGGCAACATGGTGTCAGCCTGTCTTGACATAATGCAAAGTTCTATGTCACTCAGGAAATTTTGCAAGGGCACTCAACGAAAACCTGGAAAACTCTGGGAATTTGGAATTGCCAACTTGGTAGACACCCTGGCCTTCAAATGTGCTGTGCTAGGTTCCTCCTGACACAATTTAAGTGCAGAGGAATGTGTGCCTGTCTCGTATCTTTGTCTTTACATGCTGTTGTGTTCATTGGAACACTTTCTTTATTAGGAGTAAATTTGCTCATTTTTGTTTAGAACATCTTGCATGACATGAAAAAAAAACAAATTACCATAAGGACTATTTTCACATTAAACACATGTTTTCACAGATTCTTCAGGCTACAGACCCATGTCATTTTGTTTAATACTGCTAGAGCCACACTACACTCATGGACAGGTCATCATTTTCACTGCACCACAAGCTGAAATTCATGGACATTTTCCATATTTTAGCATTGCTGAAGTGGCACACTTGTCATGGGTACTTATTTACCATTGTAAAGCAGGGGTACCAAAACATAACAGATCTTTAAAACGTTTTCTTAGTTTTATCATCGTAGCATTTCATTTCTACTATAAAAAATCAAAGTCCCAGTCAACCTAGAACAGCCCTTTCCTCACTTATCACAATACATGTGCAGGCATATGGAGGTGCCTATGATGTGATGAGCTCCAAGCATCTCAGGGGAGACACCAATTATGCTTGGCCCACGGCTGAAGTTGCTGTCATGGGAGCCAAAGGTGCCGTTGCAATCCTGTATCGAGGCAAAAAGGATGTGGTGCAGTACGAAGAAGAGTACATCCGCAAGTTTGGCAACCCTTTCCCGGCTGCCATCCGAGGTGGGTAATGAGTTGGTAACCATCGATTGGACCTACCGATTCCTGTAGTGACTTTGTAAGGTACTGCAGTTGAAAACCTCACACATAATGAATATGCATTCAAATTGGCCTCCTTCACTCAACCGCTAGTACACTCTAAACAAAGTTTGATTCCATTGCATCTACCTTGAGCAGCATGTCAAGCTATTCCATAGAAGTTTTGTAATCGCAAAATAAGTTTTCAAAATACCCCGGCACTGTCCTTAGAATTGTGGCTTCCTGTTGGCTGTAAATATTGAACAGTGAAGAAAAACTCTGGGGTAGTTAAAGGCAGACAAAAAAAAAAAAAGATCTTTGAGACTTATTTACAAGCTGTTTATGCTCAGCAAAAAAAAAAAAAAATTTTGCAGGCTTTGTTGATGACATCATTGAGCCACACATGACTCGCAAGAAGATTTGCAAAGACCTAGACCTGTTGCAGACCAAGAAACTGAAGAACCCCAAGAAGAAGCATGGAAACATTCCTCTATGATTCCATTTGCAACATTCTTTGTTGCTAGCCACCAGACATTTTTCAAGCATATTCCATTGTGTCCATGGTGTGAGGAGTGTATCTGCGGCTTTCCAGTGCGTGTGTGCGTTTCAGGTTGTACAGTGTTGACATCGTGGGTTGTCTTTCTGCTGAGATATTGTGGAAAGCATGCAAATGAAGCACAATGTGCAACAATAACAAGTCATGAAAAGCTGATGTGATTAAGTCTATTTTTGAAATGTCACATATTGCATATTGCTAATTCTGGGATGTGTATATGTGTGGCTCTTACTCTTTTTCTGATGCCGCTGAGTTGTTTTCTATGTTAACTTTACAGTTGTGCACTCTCTTCCAGGCTTGTTCTGAGTGCAAAAGAGGAAAGCAAGAAGCTTGCTTTTTTATTTGTTTTGCATCATCTTGAGAACTTAGTGTTGTCTTTCAAGCTTGTCATCTGCACCATTGGGGGGAAAAAGCTTGATTTCACTGAGGGTTGCATTTACTGCAAAGAAGACTCAGGTTCCCGAGGTACACTGGCGTATACTTTTGTTGTCTCACTGTAGTCATGTCATTTGTGCTTTTTTTGAGCATTTTATGTGCTGACTGCTGTTCACGACACCATTGTTGTTATGTGGCACTTTGCATTTGCAAGGTCCAAGCCCAAGGCTTGAAGAGTAACTGAGTGAGATTTACACTTGTTAATTTTCTTTTTCCGAGGGAACATTTAAAGGGTTGCACGTCATGTTCCATGAAACATGTCTCAAGAACTGCAGTGTGAAATCTGTGCACAAAGTGAACATAACACAAATGCTTTACCCTACTCTTTTTATTAATTATGTTTTTTTTTTTTTTTGCACCTGTCTTGCACTGCTCTATTTTTTTGTAGCTAGTGAATCTCGCTGGTGCTTTGTGTAACCC